>NW_028283883.1:7500-22500 GCF_059441095.1 Idiotropiscis lumnitzeri
CTACCTCCCCGTGTCGGGAGTGGGTAATTTGCGCGCCTGCTGCCTTCCTTGGATGTGGTAGCCGTTTCTCAGGCTCCCTCTCCGGAATCGAACCCTGATTCCCCGTTACCCGTTGTCACCATGGTAGGCGCAGAAAGTACCATCGAAAGTTGATAGGGCAGACATTCGAATGAGACGTCGCCGCCGCGGGGGGGCCGGCGATCGGCTCGGGCGTTATCTAGAGTCACCAAAGGGGGGGCCGGGCCGGCGGCACCGCGGAGACCGACAGCCCGCCGGCTGTGAAAGCCGGCGGGCCCGCTGCACCGCGGCAAACCGAACCCGCGTGGGTTTTGGGTCTGATAAATGCGCGCGTCCCCGCGGAGACGGGTCGGCGCTCGTTTGCATGTATTAGCTCTAGAATTGCCACAGTTATCCAAGTAACGGTGGAGCGATCAAAGGAACCATAACTGATTTAATGAGCCATTCGCAGTTTCACTGTATCGGAACCGTGTGTACTTAGACTTGCATGGCTTAATCTTTGAGACAAGCATATGCTACTGGCAGGATCAACCAGGTAGCCCTCGCGTCCGGCGGTCTGTGTTTCTTGCATTGGAACCGGAGCTGAGCGGGGAGCCGGGCGCGGGGACCGGGCGGCGCCCGCGGGAGACGGCCTCCCGCGGGGTTACCCCCGGCGGCACCCCAGCCTCCCTCGTTTCTTTCATATTTATTTCGGACGTGGGCTACCGAAATTTCCGTTACGATTCAGCCCCCGTGCGCGGTGAGGAAGTCGGCTGGGCCTCGGTATGTACTCGGTCCGTAGAGGCCGCGTTACCGCGTGGCGGTCAGTCGCGGGAGGGAGCCGGAGCCGCCCGCACGCCCGCGACCGCAACACGCACTCGGAGGCGGCGTCTTCTGACAGACGCCGGTAGGGTTTGAGAAACATGCTTTTTCGGAAAGGACCGCTCGGCTGATGCGGGCCTGGGCTCCCGCGCCCCTCTCGTGGCGGGGCGGCGCGGGGTACCCGCGAGCGCGGCGGAACTCCCGTGTAGGACATCTCTGGGCCCGTGTGGCCAACGGGCACGCGACAGGGTCGTCTCGGTCTCGCGACGAAAGCGGTTTCGCGCTGGTTGGTGCGCTAGAGGTCGATCCGCAGGCCGAAGGAACCGTCCACCCGAACACCCCGGCGCGAGGCCGGGGCCGGCAGGGGCCCTCCGATGGCGGGTCATGCTTGCCAATCGGTCAGTGGTTGGTGTGGTGCAGTATATGTCAGGGTGTGGGTGCGAGATGGGCCGGGAGGACCGCTCCTCCAGCGTCGGACCCGAGTCATAGGAAGTGCCGTTTTGTCACAACCCCAGGGGTGGGGGGGTAACGGTAGGGAAGTGCCGGCCAACGCGCAGAGGTCGACCCGCAGGCCGAAGGAACCGTCCACCCGAACACCCCGGCGCGAGGCCGGGGCCGGCAGGGGCCCTCCGATGGCGGGTCATGATTGCCAATCGGTCAGTGGTTATGTGTGCTGCGGTGATGCGGTGCCGGCCAACGCTCAGAGGTCGACCCGCAGGCCGAAGGAACCGTCCACCCGAACACCCCGGCGCGAGGCCGGGGCCGGCAGGGGCCCTCCGATGGCGGGTCATGATTGCCAATCGGTCAGTGGTTATGTGTGTGCTGCGGTGCCGGCCAACGCTCAGAGGTCGACCCGCAGGCCGAAGGAACCGTCCACCCGAACACCCCGGCGCGAGGCCGGGGCCGGCAGGGGCCCTCCGATGGCGGGTCATGATTGCCAATCGGTCAGTGGTTGTGTGTGCTGCGGTGCCGGCCAACGCTCAGAGGTCGACCCGCAGGCCGAAGGAACCGTCCACCCGAACACCCCGGCGCGAGGCCGGGGCCGGCAGGGGCCCTCCGATGGCGGGTCATGATTGCCAATCGGTCAGTGGTTGTGTGTGTTGCGGTGGGGCCGGGAGGACCGCTCCTCCTGCGTCGGACCCGGGTCATGGGAAGTGCCGTGTGGCGGTGGTGGGGCCGGGAGGACCGCTCCTCCTGCGTCGGACCCGAGTCATGGGAAGTGCCGTGTGGCGGGGCCGGGAGGACCGCTCCTCCTGCGTCGGACCCGAGTCATAGGAAGTGCCGTGTGGCGGGGCCGGGAGGACCGCTCCTCCTGCGTCGGACCCGAGTCATAGGAAGTGCCGTGTGGCGGGGCCGGGAGGACCGCTCCTCCTGCGTCGGACCCGAGTCATAGGAAGTGCCGTGTGGCGGGGCCGGGAGGACCGCTCCTCCTGCGTCGGACCCGAGTCATAGGAAGTGCCGTGTTGCGCTGGTGGGGCCGTGCCCGCCAACAGCCTTCAGTGGTCGGATACCACGTTTGCAAGCTCCCCGCTGGAATGGGGACTTAGAAGAAATGAGGGGAAAATTCCCCCGGAGCTCCGTGCCTGAGGGCGGGCTGTGAGCCGCGCCGCGTCCGCCAACAGCCTTCCATGGTCGGACACCATTGTTCGCAAGTTGCCCGCTGGAATGGGCACATAGAAGAAATTTCGAGGATAACATCCACCAGAGCGCCAGGGCGGCCGTTATTGCAGTATGCGTCCGCCTGGCAGCTCTCTTCCGCGGGAACCATTGGGCAATTTCTTTCACGGAGGTGGACATAGAAGAATTTTTGTTTCTAAAAACGTGGTTCCTAAAAATGTGCCCCAGGTGTTTTGGAAAACCCGGGTAAACCTGGGAAGTAGGCAAATGACCCTCTGACTAGGGGTAAAAACGTTTGCCTACTGCAGCGCCCCTAATGCAATTCGGCGGAACTGCAACGCCCCTGGTCGCCTAAACGCTACCCCTGGTCGCCTAAACCTCACCCCTGGTCGCCTAAACCTCACCCCTGGTCGCCTAAAAGTCACCCCTGGTCGCCTAAATTGTCAACCCCTGGTCACCTAAATTGTCAACCCCTGGTCGCCTAAAGGGGACTTAGAAGAAATGAGGGGGCAAATTCCCCCGGAGCTCCGTGCCTGAGGGCGGGCTGTGAGCCGCGCCGCGTCCGCCAACAGCCTTCAGTGGTCGGATACAATGTATGAAAGTTCCCCGCTGGAAAGGGGACTTAGAAGAAATGAGGCAAATTTCCCCGGAGCTCCGTGCCTGAGGGCGGGCTGTGAGCCGCGCCGCGCCCGCCAACAGCCTTCAGTGGTCGGATACAATGTTTGAAAGTTCCCCGCTGGAAAGGGGACTTAGAAGAAATGAGGCAAATTTCCCCGGAGCTCCGTGCCTGAGGGCGGGCTGTGAGCCGCGCCGCGCCCGCCAACAGCCTTCAGTGGTCGGATACAATGTTTGAAAGGTCCCCGCTGGAAAGGGGACTTAGAAGAAATGAGCCAAATTTCCCCGGAGCTCCGTGCCTGAGGGCGGGCTGTGAGCCGCGCCGCGTCCGCCAACAGCCTTCAGTGGTCGGATACAATGTTTCAAAGTTCCCCGCTGGAAAGGGGACTTAGAAGAAATTTGTAAAAATTCACCCGGAGCTCCGTGCCTGAGGGCCGGCTATGAGCCGCGCCGTGCCCGCCAACAGCCTTCCACGGTCGGATACAATGTTTCAAAGTTCCCCGCTGGAAAGGGGACTTAGAAGGAATTTGTCAAATTCACCCGGAGCTCCGTGCCTGAGGGCCGGCTATGAGCCGCGCCGTGCCCGCCAACAGCCTTCCACGGTCGGATACAATGTTTCAAAGTTCCCCGCTGGAAAGGGGACTTAGAAGGAATTTGTCAAATTCACCCGGAGCTCCGTGCCTGAGGGCCGGCTATGAGCCGCGCCGTGCCCGCCAACAGCCTTCCACGGTCGGATACAATGTTTGAAAGTTCCCCGCTGGAAAGGGGACTTAGAAGAAATGAGGGGGAAATTCCCCCGGAGCTCCGTGCCTGAGGGCGGGCTGTGAGCCGCGCCGCGTCCGCCAACAGCCTTCCACGGTCGGATACAATGTTTCAAAGTTCCCCGCTGGAAAGGGGACTTAGAAGAAATTTGTAAAATTCACCCGGAGCTCCGTGCCCGAGGGCCGGCTATGAGCCGCGCCGCGCCCGCCAACAGCCTTCCTTTGGTCGGATACAATGTTTCAAAGTTCCCCGCTGGAAAGGGGACTTAGAAGAAATTTGTAAAATTCACCCGGAGCTCCGTGCCCGAGGGCCGGCTATGAGCCCCGCCGTGCCCGCCAACAGCCTTCCACGGTCGGATACAATGTTTCAAAGTTCCCCGCTGGAAAGGGGACTTAGAAGAAATTTGTAAAAATTCACCCGGAGCTCCGTGCCCGAGGGCCGGCTATGAGCCCCGCCGTGCCCGCCAACAGCCTTCCACGGTCGGATACAATGTTTCAAAGTTCCCCGCTGGAAAGGGGACTTAGAAGAAATTTGTAAAAATTCACCCGGAGCTCCGTGCCCGAGGGCCGGCTATGAGCCGCGCCGCGCCCGCCAACAGCCTTCCACGGTCGGATACAATGTTTCAAAGTTCCCCGCTGGAAAGGGGACTTAGAAGAAATTTGTGAAAATTCACACCGGAGCTCCGTGCCCGAGGGCCGGCTATGAGCCGCGCCGTGCCCGCCAACAGCCTTCCACGGTCGGATACAATGTTTCAAAGTTCCCCGCTGGAAAGGGGACTTAGAAGAAATTTGTAAAAATTCATCCGGAGCTCCGTGCCCGAGGGCCGGCTATGAGCCGCGCCGTGCCCGCCAACAGCCTTCCACGGTCGGATACAATGTTTCAAAGTTCCCCGCTGGAAAGGGGACTTAGAAGAAATTTGTGAAAATTCACCCGGAGCTCCGTGCCCGAGGGCCGGCTATGAGCCGCGCCGTGCCCGCCAACAGCCTTCCACGGTCGGATACAATGTTTCAAAGTTCCCCGCTGGAAAGGGGACTTAGAAGAAATTTGTAAAAATTCACCCGGAGCTCCGTGCCCGAGGGCCGGCTATGAGCCGCGCCGTGCCCGCCAACAGCCTTCCACGGTCGGATACAATGTTTCAAAGTTCCCCGCTGGAAAGGGGACTTAGAAGAAATTTGTGAAAATTCACCCGGAGCTCCGTGCCCGAGGGCCGGCTATGAGCCGCGCCGTGCCCGCCAACAGCCTTCCACGGTCGGATACAATGTTTCAAAGTTCCCCGCTGGAAAGGGGACTTAGAAGAAATTTGTGAAAATTCACCCGGAGCTCCGTGCCTGAGGGCCGGCTATGAGCCGCGCCGCGCCCGCCAACAGCCTTCAGTGGTCGGATACAATGTTTGAAAGTTCCCCGCTGGAAAGGGGACTTAGAAGAATTGAGTAAAATTCACCCGGAGCTCCGTGCCCGAGGGCCGGCTATGAGCCGCGCCGCGCCCGCCAACAGCCTTCCTTTGGTCGGATACAATGTTTCAAAGTTCCCCGCTGGAAAGGGGACTTAGAAGAAATTTGTGAAAATTCACCCGGAGCTCCGTGCCTGAGGGCCGGCTATGAGCCGCGCCGTGCCCGCCAACAGCCTTCCACGGTCGGATACAATGTTTCAAAGTTCCCCGCTGGAAAGGGGACTTAGAAGAAATTTGTGAAAATTCACCCGGAGCTCCGTGCCCGAGGGCCGGCTATGAGCCGCGCCGTGCCCGCCAACAGCCTTCCACGGTCGGATACAATGTTTCAAAGTTCCCCGCTGGAAAGGGGACTTAGAAGAAATTTGTAAAAATTCACCCGGAGCTCCGTGCCCGAGGGCCGGCTATGAGCCGCGCCGTGCCCGCCAACAGCCTTCCACGGTCGGATACAATGTTTCAAAGTTCCCCGCTGGAAAGGGGACTTAGAAGAAATTTGTAAAATTCACCCGGAGCTCCGTGCCCGAGGGCCGGCTATGAGCCGCGCCGTGCCCGCCAACAGCCTTCCACGGTCGGATACAATGTTTCAAAGTTCCCCGCTGGAAAGGGGACTTAGAAGAAATTTGTGAAAATTCACCCGGAGCTCCGTGCCTGAGGGCCGGCTATGAGCCGCGCCGTGCCCGCCAACAGCCTTCCACGGTCGGATACAATGTTTCAAAGTTCCCCGCTGGAAAGGGGACTTAGAAGAAATTTGTAAAATTCACCCGGAGCTCCGTGCCCGAGGGCCGGCTATGAGCCGCGCCGCGCCCGCCAACAGCCTTCCTTTGGTCGGATACAATGTTTCAAAGTTCCCCGCTGGAAAGGGGACTTAGAAGAAATTTGTAAAATTCACCCGGAGCTCCGTGCCCGAGGGCCGGCTATGAGCCCCGCCGTGCCCGCCAACAGCCTTCCACGGTCGGATACAATGTTTCAAAGTTCCCCGCTGGAAAGGGGACTTAGAAGAAATTTGTAAAAATTCACCCGGAGCTCCGTGCCCGAGGGCCGGCTATGAGCCCCGCCGTGCCCGCCAACAGCCTTCCACGGTCGGATACAATGTTTCAAAGTTCCCCGCTGGAAAGGGGACTTAGAAGAAATTTGTAAAAATTCACCCGGAGCTCCGTGCCCGAGGGCCGGCTATGAGCCGCGCCGCGCCCGCCAACAGCCTTCCACGGTCGGATACAATGTTTCAAAGTTCCCCGCTGGAAAGGGGACTTAGAAGAAATTTGTGAAAATTCACCCGGAGCTCCGTGCCCGAGGGCCGGCTATGAGCCGCGCCGTGCCCGCCAACAGCCTTCCACGGTCGGATACAATGTTTCAAAGTTCCCCGCTGGAAAGGGGACTTAGAAGAAATTTGTAAAAATTCATCCGGAGCTCCGTGCCCGAGGGCCGGCTATGAGCCGCGCCGTGCCCGCCAACAGCCTTCCACGGTCGGATACAATGTTTCAAAGTTCCCCGCTGGAAAGGGGACTTAGAAGAAATTTGTGAAAATTCACCCGGAGCTCCGTGCCCGAGGGCCGGCTATGAGCCGCGCCGTGCCCGCCAACAGCCTTCCACGGTCGGATACAATGTTTCAAAGTTCCCCGCTGGAAAGGGGACTTAGAAGAAATTTGTAAAAATTCACCCGGAGCTCCGTGCCCGAGGGCCGGCTATGAGCCGCGCCGTGCCCGCCAACAGCCTTCCACGGTCGGATACAATGTTTCAAAGTTCCCCGCTGGAAAGGGGACTTAGAAGAAATTTGTGAAAATTCACCCGGAGCTCCGTGCCCGAGGGCCGGCTATGAGCCGCGCCGTGCCCGCCAACAGCCTTCCACGGTCGGATACAATGTTTCAAAGTTCCCCGCTGGAAAGGGGACTTAGAAGAAATTTGTGAAAATTCACCCGGAGCTCCGTGCCTGAGGGCCGGCTATGAGCCGCGCCGCGCCCGCCAACAGCCTTCAGTGGTCGGATACAATGTTTGAAAGTTCCCCGCTGGAAAGGGGACTTAGAAGAATTGAGTAAAATTCACCCGGAGCTCCGTGCCCGAGGGCCGGCTATGAGCCGCGCCGCGCCCGCCAACAGCCTTCCTTTGGTCGGATACAATGTTTCAAAGTTCCCCGCTGGAAAGGGGACTTAGAAGAAATTTGTGAAAATTCACCCGGAGCTCCGTGCCTGAGGGCCGGCTATGAGCCGCGCCGTGCCCGCCAACAGCCTTCCACGGTCGGATACAATGTTTCAAAGTTCCCCGCTGGAAAGGGGACTTAGAAGAAATTTGTGAAAATTCACCCGGAGCTCCGTGCCCGAGGGCCGGCTATGAGCCGCGCCGTGCCCGCCAACAGCCTTCCACGGTCGGATACAATGTTTCAAAGTTCCCCGCTGGAAAGGGGACTTAGAAGAAATTTGTAAAAATTCACCCGGAGCTCCGTGCCCGAGGGCCGGCTATGAGCCGCGCCGTGCCCGCCAACAGCCTTCCACGGTCGGATACAATGTTTCAAAGTTCCCCGCTGGAAAGGGGACTTAGAAGAAATTTGTAAAATTCACCCGGAGCTCCGTGCCCGAGGGCCGGCTATGAGCCGCGCCGTGCCCGCCAACAGCCTTCCACGGTCGGATACAATGTTTCAAAGTTCCCCGCTGGAAAGGGGACTTAGAAGAAATTTGTGAAAATTCACCCGGAGCTCCGTGCCTGAGGGCCGGCTATGAGCCGCGCCGTGCCCGCCAACAGCCTTCCACGGTCGGATACAATGTTTCAAAGTTCCCCGCTGGAAAGGGGACTTAGAAGAAATTAGGCAACTTTCCCCGGAGCTCCATGCCTGAGTGCGGGCTGTTTGCCGCGCCGTGCCCGCCAACAGCCTTCAGTGGTCGGATACAATGTTTCAAAGTTCCCCGCTGGAAAGGGGACTTAGAAGAAATTATGAATATTTTTGTTTCTAAAAACGTGATCCCTGAAAATGTGCCCCAGGTGTTTTGGAAAACCCGGGTAAACCTGGGAAGTAGGCAAATGACCCTCTGACTAGGGGGGAAGAACGTTTGCCTACTGCAGCGCCCCTAATGCAATTCGGCGGAACTGCAACGCCCCTGGTCGCCTAAACGCTACCCCTGGTCGCCTAAAAGCTACCCCTGGTCGCCTAAAAGCTACCCCTGGTCGCCTAAACGCTACCCCTGGTCGCCTAAACGCTACCCCTGGTCGCCTAAACGCTACCCCTGGTCACCTAAACGCTACCCCTGGTCGCCTAAACGCTTCCCCTGGTCACCTAAACGCTACCCCTGGTCGCCTAAACGCTACCCCTGGTCGCCTAACTGACCCCTCGTGTGTGGGGATCAACGTTTGCCTACTAGGGCGTCCTCCGGCGGCCTCTCGGCAGTACTGCAGGCCCATTTTAGCCGAGCCCATTGAAATGAATGGGGGAATTTTATACGTTTTTGCCTTTTTTTTCCCCCCCTCGTTCTTTTTGTATTTATTCATTTATTTCAACTTTTACCGACTCAACCGCCCTCCGGCGTGCCCTCGGCGGTCCCGCAAGCCCAATTCGGCCGAGCCCATTGAAATGAATGGGGGAATTTTATACGTTTTTGCCTTTTTTTCCCCCCCCCTCGTTCTTTTTGTATTTATTCATTTATTTCAACTTTTACCGACTCAACCGCCCTCCGGCGTGCCCTCGGCGGTCCCGCAAGCCCAATTCGGCCGAGCCCATTGAAATGAATGGGGGAATTTTATACGTTTTTGCCTTTTTTTTCCCCCCCTCGTTCTTTTTGTATTTATTCATTTATTTCAACTTTTACCGACTCAACCGCCCTCCGGCGTGCCCTCGGCGGTCCCGCAAGCCCAATTCGGCCGAGCCCATTGAAATGAATGGGGGAATTTTATACGTTTTTGCCTTTTTTTCCCCCCTCGTTCTTTTTGTATTTATTCATTTATTTCAACTTTTACCGACTCAACCGCCCTCCGGCGTGCCCTCGGCGGTCCCGCAAGCCCAATTCGGCCGAGCCCATTGAAATGAATGGGGGGATTTTATACGTTTTTGCCTTTTTTTCCCCCCCTCGTTCTTTTTGTATTTATTCATTTATTTCAACTTTTACCGACTCAACCGCCCTCCGCGCGTGCCCCCGGCGGTCCCGCAAGCCCAATTCGGCCGAACCCATTGAAATGAATGGGGGAATTTTATACGTTTTTGCCTTTTTTTTCCCCCCCTCGTTCTTTTTGTATTTATTCATTTATTTCAACTTTTACCGACTCAACCGCCCTCCGGCGTGCCCTCCGGCGGTCCCGCAAGCCCAATTCGGCCGAACCCATTGAAATGAATGGGGGAATTTTATACGTTTTTGCCTTTTTTTTCCCCCCCTCGTTCTTTTTGTATTTATTCATTTATTTCAACTTTTACCGACTCAACCGCCCTCCGGCGTGCCCTCGGCGGTCCCGCAAGCCCAATTCGGCCGAGCCCATTGAAATGAATGGGGGGATTTTATACGTTTTTGCCTTTTTTCCCCCCCTCGTTCTTTTTGTATTTATTCATTTATTTCAACTTTTACCGACTCAACCGCCCTCCGGCGTGCCCTCGGCGGTCCCGCAAGCCCAATTCGGCCGAGCCCATTGAAATGAATGGGGAATTTTATACGTTTTTGCCTTTTTTTTCCCCCCCCCCTCGTTCTTTTTGTATTTATTTCATTTATTTCAACTTATTACCTGACTCAACCGCCCTCTCGCGGCGTGCCCTCGGCGGTCCCGCAAGCCCAATTCGGCCGAGCCATTGAAATGAATGGGGGGATTTATTACGTTTTTGCCTTTTTTTCCCCCCCTCGTTCTTTTTGTATTTATTCATTTATTTCAACTATTACCGACTCAACCGCCCTCCGGCGTGCCCCCCGGGCGGTCCCCGCAAGCCCAATTCGGCCGAACCCATTGAAATGAATGGGGGAATTTTATACGTTTTTGCCTTTTTTTTACCTCCCCCCTCGTTCTTTATTGTATTTATTCATTTTATTTCAACTTTTACCGACTCAACCGCCCTCCGCGCGTGCCCTCGGCGGTCCCGCAAGCCCAATTCGGCCGAGCCCATTGAAAATGAATGGGGGGATTTTATACGTTTTTGCCTTTTTTCCCCCCCCTCGTTCTTTTTTGTATTTATTCATTTATTTCAACTTTTACCGACTCAAACCGCCCTCCGGCGTGCCCTCGGCGGTCCCGCAAGCCCAATTCGGCCGAGCCCATTGAAATGAATGGGGGGAATTTTATACGTTTTTTGCCTTTTTTCCCCCCCCCTCGTTCTTTTTTGTATTTATTCATTTATTTCAACTTTTACCGACTCAACCGCCCTCCGGCGTGCCCTCGGCGGTCCCGCAAGCCCAATTCGGCCGAGCCCATTGAAATGAATGGGGGATTTTATACGTTTTTGCTTTTGCCTTTTTTCCCCCCCCCCCTCGTTCTTTTTGTGATTTATTCATTTATTTCAACTTTTACCGACTCAACCGCCCTCCGGCGTGCCCTCGGCGGTCCCGCAAGCCCAATTCGGCCGAGCCCATTGAAATGAATGGGGGAATTTTATACGTTTTTGCCTTTTTTCCCCCCCCCTCGTTCTTTTTGTATTTATTCATTTATTTCAACTTTTACCGACTCAACCGCCCTCCGGCGTGCCCCCGGCGGTCCCGCAAGCCCAATTCGGCCGAGCCCATTGAAATGAATGGGGGGATTTTATACGTTTTTGCCTTTTTTCCCCCCCTCGTTCTTTTTGTATTTATTCATTTATTTCAACTTTTACCGACTCAACCGCCCTCCGGCGTGCCCCCGGCGGTCCCGCAAGCCCAATTCGGCCGAACCCATTGAAATGAATGGGGGAATTTTATACGTTTTTGCCTTTTTTTTCCCCCCCTCGTTCTTTTTGTATTTATTCATTTATTTCAACTTTTACCGACTCAACCGCCCTCCGGCGTGCCCTCGGCGGTCCCGCAAGCCCAATTCGGCCGAGCCCATTGAAATGAATGGGGGATTTTATACGTTTTTGCCTTTTTTCCCCCCCTCGTTCTTTTTGTATTTATTCATTTATTTCAACTTTTACCGACTCAACCGCCCTCCGGCGTGCCCTCGGCGGTCCCGCAAGCCCAATTCGGCCGAGCCCATTGAAATGAATGGGGGAATTTTATACGTTTTTGCCTTTTTTCCCCCCCCCCTCGTTCTTTTTGTATTTATTCATTTATTTCAACTTTTACCGACTCAACCGCCCTCCGGCGTGCCCTCGGCGGTCCCGCAAGCCCAATTCGGCCGAGCCCATTGAAATGAATGGGGGAATTTTATACGTTTTTGCCTTTTTTTCCCCCCCCTCGTCCTTTTTGTATTTATTCATTTATTTCAACTTTTACCGACTCAACCGCCCTCCGGCGTGCCCTCGGCGGTCCCGCAAGCCCAATTCGGCCGAGCCCATTGAAATGAATGGGGGAATTTTATACGTTTTTGCCTTTTTTTTTCCCCCCTCGTCCTTTTTGTATTTATTTACTTATTTCAACCTTTACCGACTTAGGGGCCGCTTTGCACCGCCTGTGCCCGGGGAAGGTGCTCCTATTCGGGCCAAGTGTGACACACGCCCGCCCTCCTCCTCCGGAGCTTCCATTAGGGTAGACTTAGGGGCCGCTTGGCACCGCCTGTGCCCGGGGAAGGTGCTCATATTCGGCTTCACTGTCAGGCAGCATGCACTCCTCCTCCGGAGCTTCCATTTGGGCAAACTTAGGGGCCGCTTGGCACCGCCCGTGCCCGGGGAAGGTGCTCCTATTCGGGCCAAGTGTGACACACGCCCGCACTCCTCCTCCGGAGCTTCCATTTGGGCAAACTTAGGGGCCGCTTGGCACCAGCCTGTGCCCGGGGAAGGTGCTCATATTCGGCTTCACTGTCACACAGCATGCACTCCTCCTCCGGAGCTTCCATAAGGGCAAACTTAGGGGCCGCTTGGCACCGCCTGTGCCCGGGGAAGGTGCTCATATTCGGCTTCACTGTCACACAGCGTGCACTCCTCCTCCGGAGCTTCCATTTGGGCAAACTTAGGGGCCGCTTGGCACCGTCTGTGCCCGGGGAAGGTGCTCATATTCGGGCCAAGTGTGACACACGCCCGCACTCCTCCTCCGGAGCTTCCATGAGGGTAGACTTAGGGGCCGCTTGGCACCGCCTGTGCCCGGGGAAGGTGCTCATAGTCGGCTTCACTGTCAGGCAGCATGCACTCCTCCTCCGGAGCTTCCATTTGGGCAAACTTAGGGGCCGCTTGGCACCGTCTGTGCCCGGGGAAGGTGCTCATATTCGGGCCAAGTGTGACACACGCCCGCACTCCTCCTCCGGAGCTTCCATTTGGGCAAACTTAGGGGCCGCTTGGCACCGCCTGTGCCCGGGGAAGGTGCTCATATTCGGGCCAAGTGTGACACACGCCCGCACTCCTCCTCCGGAGCTTCCATTTGGGCAAACTTAGGGGCCGCTTGGCACCGCCTGTGCCCGGGGAAGGTGCTCATATTCGGGCCAAGTGTGACACACGCCCGCACTCCTCCTCCGGAGCTTCCATAAGGGTAGACTTAGGGGCCGCTTGGCACCGTCTGTGCCCGGGGAAGGTGCTCCTATTCGGCTTCACTGTCACACAGCATGCACTCCTCCTCCGGAGCTTCCATAAGGGCAAACTTAGGGGCCGCTTGGCACCGTCTGTGCCCGGGGAAGGTGCTCCTATTCGGCTTCACTGTCAGGCAGCATGCACTCCTCCTCCGGAGCTTCCATAAGGGTAGACTTAGGGGCCGCTTGGCACGGCCTGTGCCCGGGGAAGGTCCTCATATTCGGGCCAAGTGTGACACACGCCCGCCCTCCTCCTCCGGAGTTTCCATGAGGGTAAACTTAGGGGCCGCTTGGCACCGCCTGTGCCCGGGGAAGGTGCTCCTATTCGGGCCAAGTGTGACACACGCCCGCACTCCTCCTCCGGAGCTTCCATTTGGGCAAACTTAGGGGCCGCTTGGCACCGCCTGTGCCCGGGGAAGGTGCTCCTCTCCGGGCTAAGTGTGACACACGCCCGCACTCCTCCTCCGGAGCTTCCATAAGGGCAAACTTAGGGGCCGCTTGGCACCGCCTGTGCCCGGGGAAGGTGCTCCTCTCCGGGCTAAGTGTGACACACGCCCGCCCTCCTCCTCCGGAGCTTCCATGAGGGTAGACTTAGGGGCCGCTTGGCACCTCCCGTGCCCGGGGAAGGTGCTCCTATTCGGGCTAAGTGTGACAGACGCCGGCCTATTACCCCCGGAGCGATGGAGCTGGGGGCGCTCGCTCCCCGCCCGTGCCCGGGGAAGGTGCTCCTCTCCGGGCTAAGTGTGGCAGACGCCGGCCTATTACCCCCGGAGCGATGGAGCTGGGGGGCGCTCGCTCCCCGCCCGTGCCCGGGGAAGGTGCTCCTCTCCGGCCTAAGTGTGGCAGACGCCGGCCTATTACCCCCGGAGCGATGGAGCTGGGGGGCGCTCGCTCCCGGCCCGTGCCCGGGGAAGGTGCTCCTCTCCGGGCTAAGTGTGGCAGACGCCGGCCTATTACCCCCGGAGCGATGGAGCTGGGGGTGGGCGCTCGCTCCCTGCCTGTGCCCGGGGAAGGTGCTCCTCTCCAGCCCCAGGTCGCCTAACCCCCTTACCCCTGGTCACCTAAACCCCTTACCCCTGGTCGCCTAAACGTCTCACCCCTGGTCGCCTAAACCCCTTACCCCTGGTCACCTAAACCCCTTACCCCTGGTCGCCTAAGTGGCCCACCCCTGGTCACCTAAACGTCCCACCCCTGGTCACCTAAACGTCCCACCCCTGGTCGCCTAAACCCCTTACCCCTGGTCACCTAAACGGCCCACCCCTGGTCGCCTAAACCTGCCGCCCCTGGTCACCTAAGTGGCCCACCCCTGGTCGCCTAAGTGGCCCACCCCTGGTCGCCTAAGTGGCCCACCCCTGGTCGCCTAAGTGGCCCACCCCTGGTCGCCTAAGTGGCCCACCCCTGGTCACCTAAACGTCCAACCCCTGGTCGCACTTAGTGCAATTCGGCCCACCTCGCGTCCGGGAGGAGGCCATCCTCTTCGGCCTGACTTTCACGGACGCCGGCCTGTCTCCTCCGGAGCCTCCACGCGGTTGAACTTAGGGGCCACTCGGCCCACCTCGCGTCCGGGGGAAGGCCGTCCTCTTCGGCCTGACTTTCACGGACGCCGGCCTGTCTCCTCCGGAGCCTCCACGCGGTTGAACTTAGGGGCCACTCGGCCCACCTCGCGTCCGGGGGGAGGCCATCCTCTTCGGCCTGACTTTCACGGATGCCGGCCTGTCTCCTCCGGAGCCTCCACGCGGTTGAACTTAGGGGCCACTCGGCCCACCTCGCGTCCGGGGGAAGGCCGTCCTCTTCGGCCTGACTTTCACCAACGCCGGCCCCCAGTCTCCTGTTGGACTTAGTGCAAATTCTTACTCACGCCCTTACCCCTGGTCACCTAACCAGGGGCAGGTCCCCCGCACCTCGCGTCCGGGAGAAGGCCGTCCTCTTCGGCCTGACTTTCACGAACGCCGGGCCGTCCCCGACGGAGCATCCACGCGGTTGAACTTGAGGGCCACTCGGCCCAACTTGTGTCCGGGAGAAGGCCGTCCTCTTCGGCCTGACTTTCACGAACGCCGGGCCGTCCCCGACGGAGCATCCACGCGGTTGAACTTGAGGGCCACTCGGCCCAACTTGTGTCCGGGAGAAGGCCGTCCTCTTCGGCCTGACTTTCACGA
>NW_028283883.1:32500-37306 GCF_059441095.1 Idiotropiscis lumnitzeri
CCGATGGCGGGTCATGATTGCCAATCGGTCAGTGGTTGTGTGTGCTGCGGTGCCGGCCAACGCTCAGAGGTCGACCCGCAGGCCGAAGGAACCGTCCACCCGAACACCCCGGCGCGAGGCCGGGGCCGGCAGGGGCCCTCCGATGGCGGGTCATGATTGCCAATCGGTCAGTGGTTGTGTGTGTTGCGGTGGGGCCGGGAGGACCGCTCCTCCTGCGTCGGACCCGGGTCATGGGAAGTGCCGTGTGGCGGTGGTGGGGCCGGGAGGACCGCTCCTCCTGCGTCGGACCCGAGTCATGGGAAGTGCCGTGTGGCGGGGCCGGGAGGACCGCTCCTCCTGCGTCGGACCCGAGTCATAGGAAGTGCCGTGTGGCGGGGCCGGGAGGACCGCTCCTCCTGCGTCGGACCCGAGTCATAGGAAGTGCCGTGTGGCGGGGCCGGGAGGACCGCTCCTCCTGCGTCGGACCCGAGTCATAGGAAGTGCCGTGTGGCGGGGCCGGGAGGACCGCTCCTCCTGCGTCGGACCCGAGTCATAGGAAGTGCCGTGTTGCGCTGGTGGGGCCGTGCCCGCCAACAGCCTTCAGTGGTCGGATACCACGTTTGCAAGCTCCCCGCTGGAATGGGGACTTAGAAGAAATGAGGGGAAAATTCCCCCGGAGCTCCGTGCCTGAGGGCGGGCTGTGAGCCGCGCCGCGTCCGCCAACAGCCTTCCATGGTCGGACACCATTGTTCGCAAGTTGCCCGCTGGAATGGGCACATAGAAGAAATTTCGAGGATAACATCCACCAGAGCGCCAGGGCGGCCGTTATTGCAGTATGCGTCCGCCTGGCAGCTCTCTTCCGCGGGAACCATTGGGCAATTTCTTTCACGGAGGTGGACATAGAAGAATTTTTGTTTCTAAAAACGTGGTTCCTAAAAATGTGCCCCAGGTGTTTTGGAAAACCCGGGTAAACCTGGGAAGTAGGCAAATGACCCTCTGACTAGGGGTAAAAACGTTTGCCTACTGCAGCGCCCCTAATGCAATTCGGCGGAACTGCAACGCCCCTGGTCGCCTAAACGCTACCCCTGGTCGCCTAAACCTCACCCCTGGTCGCCTAAACCTCACCCCTGGTCGCCTAAAAGTCACCCCTGGTCGCCTAAATTGTCAACCCCTGGTCACCTAAATTGTCAACCCCTGGTCGCCTAAAGGGGACTTAGAAGAAATGAGGGGGCAAATTCCCCCGGAGCTCCGTGCCTGAGGGCGGGCTGTGAGCCGCGCCGCGTCCGCCAACAGCCTTCAGTGGTCGGATACAATGTATGAAAGTTCCCCGCTGGAAAGGGGACTTAGAAGAAATGAGGCAAATTTCCCCGGAGCTCCGTGCCTGAGGGCGGGCTGTGAGCCGCGCCGCGCCCGCCAACAGCCTTCAGTGGTCGGATACAATGTTTGAAAGTTCCCCGCTGGAAAGGGGACTTAGAAGAAATGAGGCAAATTTCCCCGGAGCTCCGTGCCTGAGGGCGGGCTGTGAGCCGCGCCGCGCCCGCCAACAGCCTTCAGTGGTCGGATACAATGTTTGAAAGGTCCCCGCTGGAAAGGGGACTTAGAAGAAATGAGCCAAATTTCCCCGGAGCTCCGTGCCTGAGGGCGGGCTGTGAGCCGCGCCGCGTCCGCCAACAGCCTTCAGTGGTCGGATACAATGTTTCAAAGTTCCCCGCTGGAAAGGGGACTTAGAAGAAATTTGTAAAAATTCACCCGGAGCTCCGTGCCTGAGGGCCGGCTATGAGCCGCGCCGTGCCCGCCAACAGCCTTCCACGGTCGGATACAATGTTTCAAAGTTCCCCGCTGGAAAGGGGACTTAGAAGGAATTTGTCAAATTCACCCGGAGCTCCGTGCCTGAGGGCCGGCTATGAGCCGCGCCGTGCCCGCCAACAGCCTTCCACGGTCGGATACAATGTTTCAAAGTTCCCCGCTGGAAAGGGGACTTAGAAGGAATTTGTCAAATTCACCCGGAGCTCCGTGCCTGAGGGCCGGCTATGAGCCGCGCCGTGCCCGCCAACAGCCTTCCACGGTCGGATACAATGTTTGAAAGTTCCCCGCTGGAAAGGGGACTTAGAAGAAATGAGGGGGAAATTCCCCCGGAGCTCCGTGCCTGAGGGCGGGCTGTGAGCCGCGCCGCGTCCGCCAACAGCCTTCCACGGTCGGATACAATGTTTCAAAGTTCCCCGCTGGAAAGGGGACTTAGAAGAAATTTGTAAAATTCACCCGGAGCTCCGTGCCCGAGGGCCGGCTATGAGCCGCGCCGCGCCCGCCAACAGCCTTCCTTTGGTCGGATACAATGTTTCAAAGTTCCCCGCTGGAAAGGGGACTTAGAAGAAATTTGTAAAATTCACCCGGAGCTCCGTGCCCGAGGGCCGGCTATGAGCCCCGCCGTGCCCGCCAACAGCCTTCCACGGTCGGATACAATGTTTCAAAGTTCCCCGCTGGAAAGGGGACTTAGAAGAAATTTGTAAAAATTCACCCGGAGCTCCGTGCCCGAGGGCCGGCTATGAGCCCCGCCGTGCCCGCCAACAGCCTTCCACGGTCGGATACAATGTTTCAAAGTTCCCCGCTGGAAAGGGGACTTAGAAGAAATTTGTAAAAATTCACCCGGAGCTCCGTGCCCGAGGGCCGGCTATGAGCCGCGCCGCGCCCCGCCAACAGCCTTCCACGGTCGGATACAATGTTTCAAAGTTCCCCGCTGGAAAGGGGACTTAGAAGAAATTTGTGAAAATTCACCCGGAGCTCCGTGCCCGAGGGCCGGCTATGAGCCGCGCCGTGCCCGCCAACAGCCTTCCACGGTCGGATACAATGTTTCAAAGTTCCCCGCTGGAAAGGGGACTTAGAAGAAATTTGTAAAAATTCATCCGGAGCTCCGTGCCCGAGGGCCGGCTATGAGCCGCGCCGTGCCCGCCAACAGCCTTCCACGGTCGGATACAATGTTTCAAAGTTCCCCGCTGGAAAGGGGACTTAGAAGAAATTTGTGAAAATTCACCCGGAGCTCCGTGCCCGAGGGCCGGCTATGAGCCGCGCCGTGCCCGCCAACAGCCTTCCACGGTCGGATACAATGTTTCAAAGTTCCCCGCTGGAAAGGGGACTTAGAAGAAATTTGTAAAAATTCACCCGGAGCTCCGTGCCCGAGGGCCGGCTATGAGCCGCGCCGTGCCCGCCAACAGCCTTCCACGGTCGGATACAATGTTTCAAAGTTCCCCGCTGGAAAGGGGACTTAGAAGAAATTTGTGAAAATTCACCCGGAGCTCCGTGCCCGAGGGCCGGCTATGAGCCGCGCCGTGCCCGCCAACAGCCTTCCACGGTCGGATACAATGTTTCAAAGTTCCCCGCTGGAAAGGGGACTTAGAAGAAATTTGTGAAAATTCACCCGGAGCTCCGTGCCTGAGGGCCGGCTATGAGCCGCGCCGCGCCCGCCAACAGCCTTCAGTGGTCGGATACAATGTTTGAAAGTTCCCCGCTGGAAAGGGGACTTAGAAGAATTGAGTAAAATTCACCCGGAGCTCCGTGCCCGAGGCCGGCTATGAGCCGCGCCGCGCCCGCCAACAGCCTTCCTTTGGTCGGATACAATGTTTCAAAGTTCCCCGCTGGAAAGGGGACTTAGAAGAAATTGTGAAAATTCACCCGGAGCTCCGTGCCTGAGGGCCGGCTATGAGCCGCGCCGTGCCCGCCAACAGCCTTCCACGGTCGGATACAATGTTTCAAAGTTCCCCGCTGGAAAGGGGACTTAGAAGAAATTTGTGAAAATTCACCCGGAGCTCCGTGCCCGAGGGCCGGCTATGAGCCGCGCCGTGCCCGCCAACAGCCTTCCACGGTCGGATACAATGTTTCAAAGTTCCCCGCTGGAAAGGGGACTTAGAAGAAATTTGTAAAAATTCACCCGGAGCTCCGTGCCCGAGGGCCGGCTATGAGCCGCGCCGTGCCCGCCAACAGCCTTCCACGGTCGGATACAATGTTTCAAAGTTCCCCGCTGGAAAGGGGACTTAGAAGAAATTTGTAAAATTCACCCGGAGCTCCGTGCCCGAGGGCCGGCTATGAGCCGCGCCGTGCCCGCCAACAGCCTTCCACGGTCGGATACAATGTTTCAAAGTTCCCCGCTGGAAAGGGGACTTAGAAGAAATTTGTGAAAATTCACCCGGAGCTCCGTGCCTGAGGGCCGGCTATGAGCCGCGCCGTGCCCGCCAACAGCCTTCCACGGTCGGATACAATGTTTCAAAGTTCCCCGCTGGAAAGGGGACTTAGAAGAAATTTGTAAAATTCACCCGGAGCTCCGTGCCCGAGGGCCGGCTATGAGCCGCGCCGCGCCCGCCAACAGCCTTCCTTTGGTCGGATACAATGTTTCAAAGTTCCCCGCTGGAAAGGGGACTTAGAAGAAATTTGTAAAATTCACCCGGAGCTCCGTGCCCGAGGGCCGGCTATGAGCCCCGCCGTGCCCCGCCAACAGCCTTCCACGGTCGGATACAATGTTTCAAAGTTCCCCGCTGGAAAGGGGACTTAGAAGAAATTTGTAAAAATTCACCCGGAGCTCCGTGCCCGAGGGCCGGCTATGAGCCCCGCCGTGCCCGCCAACAGCCTTCCACGGTCGGATACAATGTTTCAAAGTTCCCCGCTGGAAAGGGGACTTAGAAGAAATTTGTAAAAATTCACCCGGAGCTCCGTGCCCGAGGGCCGGCTATGAGCCGCGCCGCGCCCGCCAACAGCCTTCCACGGTCGGATACAATGTTTCAAAGTTCCCCGCTGGAAAGGGGACTTAGAAGAAATTTGTGAAAATTCACCCGGAGCTCC
>NW_028283884.1:0-5000 GCF_059441095.1 Idiotropiscis lumnitzeri
GAGATTGGTTGTATTTTCTTGAACTATTTAACAATGTACTCATATTATTATTAATCAGTCATCATCCACAAATCCATCAAAATCGTCCTCTATCAGAAATAAACAGCTGGGCAAGTTCTCCCACAAACAGGCCAGGTTCCCTCTCGTTGTTGTCAGATTCCCCGTGTCGCTGCTGCATACGGCTCCTCATGATGCCGGCTTTTGCGAAAGCTCTAACAACAGAGCTAGCAGACATGTTTGCCCATATAGGGGCATTGGGGCCTGCTTTGCACTGGGGGCATGCCTTTGTGTTGTCGTTCACGCCCATCGTTCCCCTCTCACGTCCGCCTGCTGTCGTTAGCCACGCCCGCCTTCTCTCTATATAAGCAGTGTGCAGGCAGTTAATGTTCGCAGTCAGCCCAGCGGTGCACTTGGTCCACATAATGGGCGCTCCGCATCAAAAGGCGCCCTGGCTTTTTTGGACGAGTTTCAGGACTTTAAAGTGCACCTTATGACTGCGAAAATCCGGTAGCTCCTATTTTGTTGAACGACACGAGTAGTATTATTCAAGCAAACTCACCCACATGAATGCTTGAGTTCAATGTGGCCCAATAGTCATACGTGGCATAGCTATGGTTCATGTTTATGTATTATGTTGCCATTTCAATAACAACCACAAGCAAAGCAAACGACTTGAGGACAACATTCCTTTTTTCCCTATTTCTTTCCTTGGTGGTGACTTCAAGTTGTGAGCAATTAGGCAGGCCAATTCATTTGGTACGGAGGTTATAACGCAAAAAGCCCGTACCTCACTAAGAGGCGAAGGTGCAAACAGTTTTTCTTGTCGTAATTAAATTTAGAAGTGATCTAAATTTCCTGGCAACAAGAAACGCTGTTTAAACTGTTGGCGAATGTCAAAAATGCAACATTCGAGCCGTGTACAAACATTCACCAACCTGCGCCCTTCTGCACTAGTATCTAATGATGACCAATGTTTTTTTTCATCAGTATTCCTTCAAGGTAGCAAAAGGATGCAAACTTTTTTTCTTGTTGCAAAGAAATTTTTAACATAAAAAAAGAAGTAAGTAAGTAAAAATTGTTTGGGAACATCTTTGCAACCTTTAACGAATCCTGATGAAAAACCAACACTTGTTATATGCACAAACATTTGCCACCAGTGAGATAGGGACTTAACCCCTAACCTTAACCCAGAGGAAGAGGCAGACGTTATTTTCTGTATTTCTGAGAGGGTTTCTTCTTTTGTTAGTGGAAGAGGCAAACAAACATTGCTGAGTTAGAGAAACTTAATTGATCACTAATAATAATGCTTGAAGTGAAATAACTTTTTTTTTCAGCCCTGATGTTGTCATTGTGAAGACCAGATCAGCTGTACACCAGTGTATGGGGATGTGTGAAATCAGTCGTTTCAATGTTCAGCCCCAAGCTGAAAACTCAGAGATGCATGACATTTTGGATGTAAAATGGATGAATTATTATTATTATTATTATTATTATTATTAACAGTAGCTACAGATTTGTAATAGTGTGAAGAGCTTTGAGTACCGCAGGTAGAAAAGCTCTATACAAGTGAAAGACCATTGTTGCACAGATGTCCAGCTAGAATTGCTCCGTAAATTTTGTCCGCTAATCAGAGAACCTCTTCTACAATTAGTTGACAAGTTTCAACCGAAAAAAAAATCCATACTTAAGCTTATATGAGCCGGAATTCCCAGGTGCGGGCCAAGTAGTGTGTGATGTTTCACACTGCGTTACTTGCTCCAAAAATCTTGACATATTATGCCATTTAAACTTTATTCATGAGAAGCGCAGTAGTTTTCGACCGCCAATATGCCACGTCAGGACCAATCCCCCAATCTGCCCCACTCCATGTTTTTATTTATATATATGATCATAATTATCATGGGCAAAACAGGGAGAACGTGCAAACCCCATACAGAGGGGTTACAACAGAGATTCAAATCCAAGTCCGTGCCTCTGAGGAAGTATATACACAATACAATACAATACAATACATCTGTATTTATATAGCATTTTCACAGCTGTAGCTGCAACAATATTTAAACTATTTTGTAGATTTGTTTGTTGTGATACCTAACAATTATGTTTGTTTTCCTCAGAAACTGGTCTACCCCTAGGACACCAACCATCACACAAAATGAACAGCTCTGTTGCCTCATCACCCATATTGGTCAATACCGTTATTACTAACATTTCTGTGTTCTCACTCTCAGCCATATCTCCGCCCACACGCAGCATTATGTCCGCTGAGGTCACTCCTAATCAAACTAGTTGTTCATTAGAGAATGCAGCCCTCCGTATGCCACTAGCTGTTGTCTAGTCCCTGTCGTTTCTCCTAGGCTTAGTGGGAAACCTCTTTGCCTTGTGGGTCTTCCTTTTTGTTCATGCCAGCCGGAACTCTGTGCGTGTGTTCCTCATCAACTGTGCAGTGGCAGACTTGGTCCTTCTAGCATGTCTCCCCTTCCGAATTTTCTACCATGTTATTGGAAACTGCTGGCTACTGGGACATGTTGCCTGCAAGCTGGTGGGGAATCTTTTCTATTTGAACATGTCCATAAGCATCCATGCTACTGGGGTTAATCAGCCTGGATCGTTACTTGAGACTCAAAGGGAAGGGAACGGGAGAGTGAGGAGAAGCTTGGGACTGCGACTGTACGGGTGTCGTTTGCCGTGGAGTTGGGTGGCATGTGGAGCGCTATGGAGCCTGTCTCTAGCAGCACTGGTTCCCATGATTGCTACTGCAGAGGACAAAGAGGACAACCACAAATGCTTTCAATTCAAGCAGCGGCGGCTTGCCAGAGGGAAATCCTACTTTAATGTTGTACTGGTGGTATTGTTTTGGTTTGTCTTCCTCATGCTCATGGTGTCCTATGGCAAGATTGCCAACCAGTTAAGGAAAGTGTCAAGGGACAAGCCAGAATTTCCCAATGCACAAAGATATGAACGTACTGCAAAGAAATCTTTCTTCGTCCTCTTCCTGTTCACGCTTTGTTTCGGTCCCTACCACACCTTTAGGCCAGCTACATTCTCGCCCAGCTTAATGCAACAGCATCCTGTCACTACTTGTGTATAGTAGATCACGTCAATGAGGTCATGTTGTTATCCGCTGCCTTTAACAGCTGTTTGGATCCAGTCATGTACTTTCTTTTGTCTGGCTCAGTGCGCAAAACTGCCCTCCGTGCACTTGAAAACCGACTTGGCAATCTGCATTTATTCCAAAATGAAGCAAGGTACAACAGCTCAACAACAGAGTTTCAAAGGCCTTCAGTACCTTTGGCATTAGTAATAACTTTGGACTGAGTCTTCCCTGTCTTAAAGTATCAGTCAATTTAATCCACATGATGGCTCTCCACATGGCGGCGCGCATGGACGCAGCGGCTAACAGCTCCCCCTCACAGTGCTCCTTTTTACTTTTTATTAGTGTTTGCTTGCTCTTATTGGCATCAACTGAGGCACAACATCGATATACCCGCCAGGACATCGTGAACATTGGATATCGATGCGAAATAACCATCACAGAGGAATTTTGCTATGATCGCAAAATTCCGAACGAACTGGCGAGGCTGCCCGGCTCACCGTGGCTGGTCATCGGGGCCGGGAGGCGGCGCAGGCGACGCAGAGAGAGGAAGCAGAAGCGAGGCTGCAGGTCCGGTGTCTTGCAACGGCTGCGACGGCAGCCCCATAGGCAGCCACTACCGAGTCTGCACCTCACCAACGCCAGATCCGTGGTCCACAAAATCGACGACCTGGGATTACAAATCCTGGGAAACCGCTATGTGCGCGATAGCAGTGTGATCGTCGTCACGGAAACCTGGCTGCACGCAGACGTCCCCGACGCTAGCATCCAGCTGGCCGGGCGCTCGCTACATCGCGCGGATCGGACGAGGGACACCGGTAAGAGGAGGGGCGGGGGGCTCTGTGTTTACGTGCATGAGAACTGGTGCGGCGATAGCACGATCGTCGAGAAGCACTCTTCCCCCGACATCGAGTTCATGTCCGTTAAATGCCGGCCTTATTTTCTCCCGAGGGAGCTAACGGTAGTGATTGTCACAGCTGTTTACATCCCTCCCGACGCTAGCACTAGCACGGCGCTCTCGCTACTCGCGTGCGTCATCAATAAACATCAGCGGGCCCACCCTGATGGCGTTCACGTAGTAGCGGGAGACTTTAATAAGGCCAATTTAAAGACTGTACTCCCAGAGTTTCACCAGCATGTCAAGTGCCCAACGAGGGGAGACAACACTCTCGACCATGTGTACTCGAACATCAAGCACGCATACAGAGCCCTCCCACTCGCCCCTCTCGGCCAGTCAGACCACCTGTCCTTGCAGCTCGCACCTGCGTACACCCCTCTCAGGCGCAGATTCAGGCCTACCACAAAGACTGTGAAAACCTGGCGTGACGACGCCATGAGTGAATTACAGGACTGCTTTCATGACACAAACTGGGACCTCTTTGATCATCAGGACCTTGATGTCTACACGCATTGTGTACTGGACTACATCAAGTTCTGCATGGAAACTGTGTCCCAACATAAGACTATACGGACCTTCCCAAATGCGAAACCCTGGATGTCCAGCAGGGTTCGCTCTCTCCTCAAGGCCCGTGACGCTGCCTTCAGGTCAGGCGACAAAGCCCAGTACAGGGTGGCTCGTGCTGACCTGAGCAAAGGCATCAAGCTAGCCAAGGCAACCTACAAGGGGAGGCTGGAGGCCCACCTTGCCAGTAACAGACCACGGGAGGTGTGGCAGGGTCTACGGAGCATCACCAACTTCCGTGGCAGCAGCACGACCTCTGTAGACCCGAGTGCATCGCTGGCAGAGGAGCTTAACTGCTTCTTCGCTCGCTTTGACTCGCCCCAACCGTCACACCCCCGCACTTCAAGCTCCAACTCCCCCCCACTCATCGTAGAGGAACACGATGTGAGGCGCGCGCTCCTGGCGGTCAACCCCAGAAAAGCTACTGGACCCGACGGAATACCA
>NW_028283884.1:12500-22500 GCF_059441095.1 Idiotropiscis lumnitzeri
TTTAGACAACAGACAAAAAGCCCAAAGCATAACAGCACATCTCTTTAGACAGCCATGCAAATCTCTCTAAACAGCCATGCAAATCTCTCTAAACAGCCATGTGATTGGCTGAGTCTGAGTGGCTCCCAGAAGGCATTGCTCTAATGGCTCCCAAGAAGCCATTGCTATATCATTGTGTTACTTTTATTTCTTTTTGGTATATTGATGGCATGAGAGATACATGTTTTGTGTTAATCTTATTTCTTTGTTTCATTGTTTGCTTGTATGCTGAGTTTTTTTTTTTTATTGAAACCGTGACTCTAAGGAGTGTGGTGACCAGTGAAGTCCCTCCCCTGACGTAGTCTTGTAGACTATTGCCATGATACCTATTATTCGTTAGAGTCATTGTTAATGATAGTGATTGTCAATGGTATCATGGCAACTGTCTTTGAAATGTGGCGATTGCTTATGGTATTGAGGCAAAGTGAATTGCCATGGGCTGAGTCAGCTCAAGCAGCCGAGCTATTGCAATGCTAAAAGCAGCTGAGCTAGCGCCTTGAGCAGCCGAGTTATTGCTATGCTAAAAGCAGCTGAGCAACCCAGTGTGTGCTTCAAAGACAGAAATAGCACCCTCAACAGGTGTTGCGCCCTTTGAGGCAGCGCGTCCTATGACTGCGAAAATATATGGTAATTAAAACCCGCATTACCCGCGCAGCTGACTGCACTGGGAGCATTTAAAAAGAAGACACGCTCGCCTTGCTTCCCCACGACTTCTCCAAGTCACTTTTATGTTGTCATGTCTGCTCTTCGCTGATTGGTTGATTCTTCTGTCTGTTTACTTGAGTCTGCCCCGCCTCAAAATATTGCTTCATACGACTGTGACCATACTCAAGCACTGGTACAGTGTTGAGTCTGGCTATCAAGGCTAACAGAGCTCCACAACACACTTGCGCAGTGTGAGCGGTTTTGCCACAAGATTTCACAAGTGGATGAATTTCTCGTTTTGCATAAATTCAAAATTTTAATCGCAATTGTACGATGAGGTGACTTCGAACAAAAAGAGTGCTGTGTGCTCTTCTTCTTGTGTCTTGTAACCAGGCTATGTATGTGTTGCAGTTTTGATTTTTATTATACAGACAGATGAGAATGCACTTACTCGTGATAGCGTGAGTGAGCAAATACAAAAATTATAAAAATAAGTTTGTAGCAAAGAAACCTTTTCGATAATGTGGCAGCCCACTTTGATTTTTTTCTTGTTTTCCTGAATTAGTATTCCAAAAATCAACCAATGAATGAAATGAAAGAAAGATAAGAAATATATTAATCCGCTTTTCTCCATGTTATAATGGAAGACGACTCTTTGTCAATGGAGGAGCGATCGTCCTGTCCTCTATTTTACTTCTTAGCAAAAGTTATCGATAAGCAATAAATAGTTGTTTTAATAAATAGATGAATATTTTTTTCGTTTTGTTTTTTAAGTAAAAAAACCTCAATGCCCAGATCAAACTTTCATGTTCAAAAAGTGACGTGGGTTGCATACCACTCATATATGTTGGGTGCAGCAAAACACTTAATACAGTCATTGATATTATAAAATGTACACTCACAGCGTTACAGCGTCACATTTGCCTTATAAACATGTTTGCATGAAATGCACATTGCATTCAGATTGCTTTAACACTGCTTGTAAAAAAGTGTTCGGATCAAGTAGGGCTGGGTATTGATTCAGATTTTCAAAACCAATTCAATACTAATTTGCAAGGCCCCGATTTGATTGATTCACTTTGATTTTCGATTCAGTCAAAGATTTCATTCAGTACCAATTTTAATTTAATCTGCAACACAATCCCAGGAGAACTAATGCAGCAAAAATATGATTTTTTATATTAAGAATTGAACCCAATGCAGTTAGCTTAATCATGTATCTCATTGAGCATGACCTGATCAAAACAAATTATGAAATCAATTGCAACTGTGGGGCAGGTTGTGTTAAGTGTATAAAACTCACTGTAAACTTTTGACATAAAAATATCTGTAGCACCCTTAGTGGTATGCAAAATCCAAAGCTAATAACACTTACACTCGTCTAGGTTTGGAAAGATGGACACCTTTAATTATCAATATGACTTGCAAGAAGCGCATCCTGGTAAGCTAAATAGCATGATTTTATTGCTTTCACAACACAATGTGGCAAACAAAAAAATATATGAAAATGAAACTTCAATAGGCAGGCCGATTGAACACTCGAAATTGCCCCTAGGTATGAGTGTGAGTGCGGATGGTTGTTCGTCTCTGTGTGCCCTGCAATTGGCTGGCAACCAGTTCAGGGTGTCCCCCGCCTGCAGCCCGAAGATAGCTGGGATAGGCTCCAGCACCCCCCGCGACCCTAGTGAGGAGAATCGGTACAGATGATGGATGGATGGATGGATGAAACTTCAATAGAGCTCTTCTATTGAACAGCTAAAAAATGTAAAATGCTGTTGTACCAATGAGTAAGGGTTTTGGCTCATCACTGAACCCCTCAAGGTTAAAAATGCAAGATAATTTCTGATCCCCCCCCAAAGAAAATCTACACGCGGTGTAGAAATTATATAATCACTATCAATACATTATGTTTGTGATATATTATTATACAAATTTACCGGTCTGACATACATGTGTAGAAGACATTTTTACATGCACTGTCACAATTATTTATGGCAAAATGACACCATTTAACAGCAGTCCAAATGGTCACAAACATCTCCCCCAAAAAAAAAGAAAAACAAAAAAACAAACGCCAGTGTACAGACATTTATTTTGGTTCATATTGTTGTGTATTATGTTCAATTATCCTTGCCAGACCAGTTGAGGTCTCCTGGGTAAAATAAAAAAAAATGTATAAAAACTAACAAGTTAACGTTACATCCTACAATAAAAGGAGAATCAAAAGGCCAAGCATACATTTATTTTAGCCGACATTAAAAATTTAAAGCAAATTTATTCCTTACTTCAACTTATTCTTTGATGTAATTTAAACCATATATACATTTTAATATACAATTATATTTAACTTTATTTTGCTACTAAAGAGACGACCAACTTGTTAATGTTGACGAGAAGCTTTATTTTCAAAGCGAAAAGCTTCCGAGAGAGATTTCCGCTCCTTGAGATCGACTTTATTTTGCTATTAAAGAGACGACCAAATTGTTAATGTTGACGGGAAGCTTTATTTTCATTGCGAAAAGCTCACGAGAGATACTTCCACTCCTTGAGATGGCTGTGAGCATTGAGCCACATGCCGTGGATACCCTATTGATGTAATAGATACATGGGCCACCTTGTGGCGAAATGAGGTAATACCACCATACAAAGGTTTTCCAACCATATGTTTTGGGGGGGTTATACATTGTTTTATGAATTGATATCGGACTATGAAGAGCAAAATTTATGAAATTCAATACATCAATTTTTTTTAAACCCAGCTCTAGACTATTAAGTGTCATCTATTTATCAAGTATACAGAATAATCTCCCTATAGTCACTGCCATGAGTGACAGTAAAGTACCATTACCAATAGGCTCATTGGTTGATGCTGTACGTTGACATTTTATGGATAAATCTGGGCATTTACAGGGTAGAAAAATAAAGTACCAACCTTTGCACGATTTTACAAGTCTGGATATTTTTGGGCACATGCAATTTTCAGTTGTTGTGCGTATGCACAATTTCACTAGGAATCTTCCACATATTAAGATAACAATACTCAGGTGATGGGTTTCTTACCTGGCCACAGCCTCACTGTACACAAACCCAGCATCAGCTCTCTTCACAATTTCAAAGCAGAGGTCAGCTCCATCCATACTAGGAAGACGAGGATAGTGCAGTTATTCGTGAGTTTAAGCAAGGATTGATGGCAAATGATCAAAAATGGAACAGCCAATCATAATCTTAGTCCAAAATAACCGCAACCAATTAACAAATTAACTGTGTGTCACATTGGAAGTTAGATTGTAGCAGAGTAGTGTTTTTCTTTACCTTTTGTAATGAACATTTGAAATTCCAACAAAAAAGAGCTGGGCAATTTAACACGTTAATTTCACATTCATTTACATCAGGGGTGCTCATTACGTCGATTGCGATCGACCAGTCGATCGCAAAGGTAGTATGGGTAGATGACATAAAAAATAGACGTCAGCCTATCATTATCCGTCACGTGATTGATACAGGGCAGCCAGTCAGATGACACCTGTTTTTTTTTTTGTGACACATAGGTCACCACGCATGCGCAATCAATGGTGGTAAGTGCAGCACAACTAACAAGCTAGCGAGTTGGTTACCTCCAATTTTAAGCCCTCGTTTTATTCTCTTGAACTCAAGGGGGGTATAAACATGAGTGGGGGTGCTGGACCAAGTAAGAAGACAAAAACGTATCACTTTAATACGGAATGGGAGGAGGCGTTGTTTTTCATAATGACATTTTTGAAGTGCGTTTGCCTCATCTGCCAGTCTACCATCACAATACCATAGACGGGAAATGTGGAGCGGGATTTTCGGACTGCAGTCATTTTTCAGACAACTTACTTGAAAAGCGAAAGCCGCCACCGAGATTGGCTACATCTACATACATTGTACAAAAAAAGTCTCACACCCACACACCCTCACTCTTTCTCTCTCTCCCTCCCCCTATATATACACATATATATATATATATACATATATATATATATATAATATATAATATATATAATATAAAATATATATATAAAAATTTTTATAGTAGGTAGATCATTTTGCCTTGGTCATTTTATAAGTCGCTCGCATGCTGAAAAAGTCTGAGCACCCCTGATTTACATGTTTATTAATGCAGACAATCATTTTATCGCACATTAATTACGTTTGTGCTAATTCTTTTATTGTGAAAGGCTGTTGCTTCCGGCTACAGACCTCAACGGAAAAGAAAACGCTGCTTTGTATTCAGGATACAAAAAAATAATAATAACTGTATAACATTACTGTTGCAGAAAGAAACAATCAGATAAGAGGTACATTTAATAAAAGAAATATTTTTTTTAGAATTACATTTTTAATTTGTGGGAGAGAGATCTCGCAGTCGAGTCCTCTTGCAGGCTAAACAAGAAGGGAGTAGATGGTGACTATTTTGGATTGTATTCACCGCAGGAATTATTCATTTTAAAAACATTTACAAAGAAATGTGTCAACTGTCAAAAACATCCGGACAGCTTGTCATCATGGAAGATTCTTCCAGTATTCCAAAACTATGCTTTTTTTACAGCTATAAAAAAAACTGACAAATATATATAAATAAACAGCATATTGATTTTTTTTGTTGTATTAATTTCTTTCAACATATCTGGTATTGAAGCAATCCAAAAATAATTAAATGTTTACCTGCTATATTAATAATATGGCACTTAGATTTCATTACTAACTGTATTTTTAACAGGTAACTAGTAACTGTATGTATGTATCCACTTAATAGTCAGATGCACCCCATGTTTGGAATAAATGGATCGTATTGTAAATGGCAAAAAAAACACGACGTTTCCAACTGCTTTAATTCACTTGCATCCTCCTCGCACAGGCGAACACGGAACAATAAACAGAGTCACGCAGGTTCTTGCGATATCCGCACACAACATGCGGGATGTTAACAATCTCCCTCTTTCTTTAAACAAAAAAAAAAATAAAATAAGAAAAGTGGCAGCAATCCTGAACATTTATAAAATGCATTTAACAGAACACAAATTCAAGGAAAAAATTCACATAACGTGTATAACATCACTGCACCCATACACCTTCTTCTAGGGCTTTAAGAAGCATCAGGGGAGAAGCACCTTTTTTTGTTAAGCAGTCAGCAAGTTGTGACTTTGCATCTGACCAGTGCACTTTGATTTTGTTTACCTGAAGCAGTTCTTTGATACTGCTTATTTCTAACCTAAGTCTCTTTTCTGTTACCTGTTTTTTGGATTTGAGAGCATCAAACAAGGAATGGTTATCAGTGACACAGATGAGAGGAAGAGTATTCAGGTCGGCTTTTCCAAGCTCAGAATAGAGTGTAGCCAAGAACTTGGCATTGTCAATCGATCTGACATTGCCAATGTTTCTCCTGCCAGTGTACTCCTCACTACACGTCTGATTTTCTTAGATTGCCAAAACAAAGGGGAGAATTTTCCAAAATTTCCCGTGAGAGCTATTAAAGCCCCACCCTGTGTGCCTCCATCTGGAAGATTCCCCAGCGAAGCATCACTGAAGACAGTCAAACTCAAATAATCATTTTCGCCCAAATACTGAAATTTAAGTGTGACTTTCTCTAACTTTAGTTTCCGTATCACCTTGTTGGTTTCATGTATGGACGGAACAGTAGCATTTCTAATGTTCGATGCCAGACTGCATGTGTCAAACATAACATCAGGTCTTGTTTGTTTAGCAACCCACAAAATCTGTCCAATTTTGGACCTGAGCTGATCTCTCTCTGACTCATTCAGTGGAGCATCTCTCTGTACAGAACGCGCCTTCTCTAAAGGAACTGGTTGTAGGGTCTCAATGTAAGTGTTCTGATGCACCTGCACTACACCGTCAACAGTTGCAATGTCCATCCCCACATATGAAAAATTCTCATGTTCTTCATGGCTCACATGAAAAGCAGACTTAATTACAGGGATAACATTGGAAACGAAGTTCCAAAGAAAACCATCCACATGACACGCCAATAATCCTGTGACCAAAGATTGCTCATTCTGCCAATAGAATATTGCAGGGTCAACTTGAGACATTTTACCACCAGTTTTCAGCATGAGTTGTCTGTCTGACTTTGTTGTACCAATAGAGGGATGCGTCCGCAAGTCCATACATGCATTTCTTTAGTTTCCATAGAACACTGCTTCTGTTCACACCAGCTTCTGGTGGGGGGTGAATGTAAATGTCTCTCGAGAGTTCCATTCCCTGTAGAAAGGCTGACTTAATATCCACAGAATGAACCGTCCACTTGTTTTGACATGCCACAGCTAACAGCAATCGAAGTGACTCGGATGCGCATGTAGGAGAATCTTTTTGCAACTTGTGAATATTGATTTCCTCAAAACCTCTGCCACAAGGCGAGCTTTAGTTACAATACCATTAGCAGTTTCTTTCAGTGTACAGACCCGTCTAGTAGAAACACATTTTTGACCTTTGTTAATGATCTCTTCATAAACATTGTTCTTTTTCCAGTTATCAATCTCTTGCTGTTTAGCCGCATCAAAAGAGATGTCTTTGGTAATGAGTACATCGGCATCAGTGTTTTCACAATCTGTGTGAAGATTATCAACCTGTGACATATCTAATGCTTGTCTTTGTCCCTCACTTCCATTAGGTTCTAGCCGCTGCAAATTGTACCAATTTTTGTATTGCCCCTTGGCCTTTCCTGCTCTGCCTAAAACTCTGGCAGTGTACTGAGTATCATTATCTTTGTTTGTAAATGTGACCACCTGACCCCTTTTTAATTTTACATCAGTAGATGAAACAGCAGGAGTTACATCACTCTCTGTTTCTGGGCCCCATCTCATCAGTCTGTCTGTTCGTGTCTTTATCATTTATTTCTGTGTTTTCAGTAATTTGTTCTCCTCCATGAAGACACTTTGTTCATCATCTGAATTCTCTAACACATCAGTCTGAACCATATTTTCATTTTCTATACCATTGTTGGGAACACTGCGAAGTGCAGGTTCATGCTCATTGTGTGCATTTAATTTACTGGATTGATGCACTCTGACAAGAATTCCGCCATGTCTTACGACCACAACGGCTCCATCCTGACCTATAACTACAGCAGGACCCTTCCACTCTGAACTATCCTGTCGCTTATAATACACTTAGTCACCTGTTTCATACATTTCATCTGTAGGTCTGAGCTGCTTACGTAACGCCCTTCTAATTCTTTCAGAGGATTCCACCTCTGTGAAAGCTTTTCTAGCAGCATGTAATGCTGTTAAGTGTTGCCCTACTCTAGTACTCATATTCGTACTCTCTAGAGCAGGTGGTTTATCAATTAAGACAGACGGAAGTCCAAACACAAGCTGGTGTGGACTATAACCATGCACATTGATCAGACTGTTTTTGGCCATAAGAGCCCAGTCTAAAGCAGTTTTCCAGCCACACCCATTTTCCTTTTTTACTTTCATAAGTGTCTCAGTCAGAGTCATATTGTGTCTTTCCAACAAACCGTTGCTCCAGGGACTGTACCCCGCTGTAGTTTTCGTCTCACTGTTGAATTTCTCCGCCATGTCTCTAATCTCCTCATTATTGAACTCTCCACCATTGTCCGTGAAGATCCGCTTGGGGGCACCGTGAATACGTCTCCACGAATGAATGAAGGAGCTGACTATATCCGAAGGTTTCTTAGACCTCATGATGTTTCCAGCGCTAAAACGTGTGAAGTGATCGATGATGTGGAGGTACCACACACCAGGTTCCAGCTCATGTAGATCCATTGCCACTGTTTCATTGTATTCGGAGGCTAAGGGCAAGCCAACTGCCGGGTTGGGCTCAGTCCTGCGGTGTTTCTGACATATCTCACAGTCACGAATGATGTCCTCCAGAATGATCAGGCAGTCTTTGTCAGTATTTCCAGAGCTTTGAATAAGCCTCTGCAGCCGGTCAGCGGAGGCATGACCAAACTGCTTGTGAAGCTTCAGGAGCACTTTGCGTTTTTCTCTAGAAGACATCCCTGTTGTGACACCAAGAACTTCACCTTCATTGTTGCTCACCTTTGTATTTCCATCTCTTATGTCCACACAGTAGTGTCCGGAACTGGTGAACTCAAGAGGCACTTGTTGCTTCAACATGACAACTCTGTCATTCTCCATGTCTAAAACAGTCCCTGCTTTCTTTAAAGACATTTTGATCAACAATAAAGGAATATCAGCAGGAACAACTTCTGTTTCAATGTGACATTTTGTTTGTCCAATCTTGGCTGGGATCTTTACTTTTCTATTGGAGTGCACCACTTGCCCATCTCCAAATCTAAAAGGCCTGCAGCTTGGAGATTGTGTTTGCTGCAGTTTGTTCACTTGACTTTGGCTCAGTTCTTTAAGGTAACAATCCAGCCACTTCTCACCACAAACAGTACGGGTGGGTGCAGTGTCAATTATGGCCGATCCCAGTGATTCAGCCAGAAATATCTCAGAGTTGGTCACAATCTTAGTAAACAGTGTGATGTTACACTCCTCCACACCATCACCTTCCGTCAACTTGACTTCATTCCTCCGATGAGGACAATCCTTCACCCAGTGATACGTGCTTTGACAAATAGCACATTTTGTTTGCTTGCCATATTTGTCGAGTGGATTTTTACCTTGCTGTGGCGGCCGCTGTCCACTCTGTGACGAGACGTTACTTCTTCTGAATTTTTCGGATACTCTTTGCTTTTGATCCGTGAAAAAGGCGGTATCCTTCATCTCACTGCCGTTAATTGCGCCGGTGATTTTCCCTCCGAAATCCTTTTCAACGGCGATTTCATCGATGCAAATGTCAAGTTCGCAATCTGTCTATTCTTCTCCTCGAGACACGCTGTATCCAGTAGTTTAAATGCTAACACAGCGTCAGGCAGGGCCATGTTGTACTTTTTCATCCGGTTGTATCTTTGCTCGAAGTCTATTAGATAGTCCGCCATGGATGCCGCACTGTCTTTTGCTATCGAGTCAAAATACGAATACGCTTCAAAAGCGCGGTCTTTTTCTTCTCTCAAGAACACCGTGTCCAACTTAGCGAGAAGTGTTTCCATACCATTTTCTTGATTTAGATCCTCCGCGGATATTTCCAAAGCAGTCTCTGGGGCTCTTCCTTCGAGACCCAGCGCCACCGCAAGTGCCTGATTCTTTTTTTCCCAAGTCCGTAACAAGTCTCCAAATGCTAACTTCATTTTTCCAGCACTCGTATGGTCTGGCTTCGTCAAATTTCTGCGGTACTCTATAGTTGGAAACCATCCTCTGCTACCATGTAAATGGCCAAAAAACACGACGTTATTAAGTTTCCAACTGCT
>NW_028283884.1:35000-36252 GCF_059441095.1 Idiotropiscis lumnitzeri
CGATGTACGCTAGACTTAACAGAAGTCTGACTCGAATCGTGTTTAAACGTTTACACTTGATACTTGTTTACATTAAGTAATTTATGTTTCACATTGCCTTGTTTGATTTTAATGATGCTGCCAAAAAATAAATAATAAACATTTTACTGTCCACTCTGTGTTATTATTCTGGATATGCAACTTTACTATATTATAATCTCACCATACCCTGAACCCCATTGTATTATGTTTATTGGCAAGTTATTTGGTACAAAATGCAGGTCAAAGCTCATACCTTAGCACAACCACCAGAATAGAGCACCTTTTACCTTTCATCAAATGGTGACAGTGATTTGCATTGTTATATTGATCAAATTACTTGTCTGAAACTAATCTGAGTCACAATTGTAGCATTTTAATGCTTTTTAACTTGCAAAATTAAAAAAAACGCAAATCCTATCACAATCGCAAGATTGGTCTGAAAAAACGCAATTAGTTATTTTATTTTTTTTCAAAATCGTGCAGCTCTAGTATGCATACTTTAATAGTAGTAAATTGATTTACAAAATTAATGTACAAGGTACAAAAAAAATACGTGAATAATAGTAGGAGAAACTAGAATTTGTTTTGCAGCAGCATAACGTAGTATATTGCAACAAACTTGAGTATGTGTTTTATTTGTATGTAATGCCAATGGGTGCTTGTGGCAAATATGTTCTGTTACTTTGAGTACTGGGATTTCTAATGCCTCCTTAATCCATAGCAGTGTTGTTTTTGTCAACGATGACGAATTTATTTTATACCGAGACGATGACGAGCTAAACGAGGTTATTTGATGACGAAAGCATGACGTGACGTAGATAACATTTTCGTTGACGAGACGAGATGAAATTGTTAGCGTGTGGTTCGTCAGACGCTCAAAATTTATGGCATCCCTTCCTTTTGTACATGTAATCTGTCTTTCAAAACATTGCAATGAAGTGCAACCTATCTTTCGTTTGGGCACGCATATACTGGTGTCGCGCGAACACATCTGCGGTCATTTGTCTCGACCGTGACACTCACAAGGCTGCTTCGCTCTGATAACCGCAAGCTGGTACAAGTAAACAAGACATGTTTGATAGTTTGTACTTGTGCTACTGTACTATAGAACACATTTACTACAAGTTTATGTTGTTAAAACGTTTTTATTTTATGTTGCATTAAGTGAAATAAACCCACAACAGTTGCCAAATAATACGTTTTGGTTCTCTGCGTATTTTGGAGCAATGAG
>NW_028283885.1:2500-15000 GCF_059441095.1 Idiotropiscis lumnitzeri
CCGAACACCCCGGCGCGAGGCCGGGGCCGGCAGGGGCCCTCCGATGGCGGGTCATGCTTGCCAATCGGTCAGTGGTTGGTGTGGTGCAGTATATGTCAGGGTGTGGGTGCGAGATGGGCCGGGAGGACCGCTCCTCCAGCGTCGGACCCGAGTCATAGGAAGTGCCGTTTTGTCACAACCCCAGGGGTGGGGGGGTAACGGTAGGGAAGTGCCGGCCAACGCGCAGAGGTCGACCCGCAGGCCGAAGGAACCGTCCACCCGAACACCCCGGCGCGAGGCCGGGGCCGGCAGGGGCCCTCCGATGGCGGGTCATGATTGCCAATCGGTCAGTGGTTATGTGTGCTGCGGTGATGCGGTGCCGGCCAACGCTCAGAGGTCGACCCGCAGGCCGAAGGAACCGTCCACCCGAACACCCCGGCGCGAGGCCGGGGCCGGCAGGGGCCCTCCGATGGCGGGTCATGATTGCCAATCGGTCAGTGGTTATGTGTGTGCTGCGGTGCCGGCCAACGCTCAGAGGTCGACCCGCAGGCCGAAGGAACCGTCCACCCGAACACCCCGGCGCGAGGCCGGGGCCGGCAGGGGCCCTCCGATGGCGGGTCATGATTGCCAATCGGTCAGTGGTTGTGTGTGCTGCGGTGCCGGCCAACGCTCAGAGGTCGACCCGCAGGCCGAAGGAACCGTCCACCCGAACACCCCGGCGCGAGGCCGGGGCCGGCAGGGGCCCTCCGATGGCGGGTCATGATTGCCAATCGGTCAGTGGTTGTGTGTGTTGCGGTGGGGCCGGGAGGACCGCTCCTCCTGCGTCGGACCCGGGTCATGGGAAGTGCCGTGTGGCGGTGGTGGGGCCGGGAGGACCGCTCCTCCTGCGTCGGACCCGAGTCATGGGAAGTGCCGTGTGGCGGGGCCGGGAGGACCGCTCCTCCTGCGTCGGACCCGAGTCATAGGAAGTGCCGTGTGGCGGGGCCGGGAGGACCGCTCCTCCTGCGTCGGACCCGAGTCATAGGAAGTGCCGTGTGGCGGGGCCGGGAGGACCGCTCCTCCTGCGTCGGACCCGAGTCATAGGAAGTGCCGTGTGGCGGGGCCGGGAGGACCGCTCCTCCTGCGTCGGACCCGAGTCATAGGAAGTGCCGTGTTGCGCTGGTGGGGCCGTGCCCGCCAACAGCCTTCAGTGGTCGGATACCACGTTTGCAAGCTCCCCGCTGGAATGGGGACTTAGAAGAAATGAGGGGAAAATTCCCCCGGAGCTCCGTGCCTGAGGGCGGGCTGTGAGCCGCGCCGCGTCCGCCAACAGCCTTCCATGGTCGGACACCATTGTTCGCAAGTTGCCCGCTGGAATGGGCACATAGAAGAAATTTCGAGGATAACATCCACCAGAGCGCCAGGGCGGCCGTTATTGCAGTATGCGTCCGCCTGGCAGCTCTCTTCCGCGGGAACCATTGGGCAATTTCTTTCACGGAGGTGGACATAGAAGAATTTTTGTTTCTAAAAACGTGGTTCCTAAAAATGTGCCCCAGGTGTTTTGGAAAACCCGGGTAAACCTGGGAAGTAGGCAAATGACCCTCTGACTAGGGGTAAAAACGTTTGCCTACTGCAGCGCCCCTAATGCAATTCGGCGGAACTGCAACGCCCCTGGTCGCCTAAACGCTACCCCTGGTCGCCTAAACCTCACCCCTGGTCGCCTAAACCTCACCCCTGGTCGCCTAAAAGTCACCCCTGGTCGCCTAAATTGTCAACCCCTGGTCACCTAAATTGTCAACCCCTGGTCGCCTAAAGGGGACTTAGAAGAAATGAGGGGGCAAATTCCCCCGGAGCTCCGTGCCTGAGGGCGGGCTGTGAGCCGCGCCGCGTCCGCCAACAGCCTTCAGTGGTCGGATACAATGTATGAAAGTTCCCCGCTGGAAAGGGGACTTAGAAGAAATGAGGCAAATTTCCCCGGAGCTCCGTGCCTGAGGGCGGGCTGTGAGCCGCGCCGCGCCCGCCAACAGCCTTCAGTGGTCGGATACAATGTTTGAAAGTTCCCCGCTGGAAAGGGGACTTAGAAGAAATGAGGCAAATTTCCCCGGAGCTCCGTGCCTGAGGGCGGGCTGTGAGCCGCGCCGCGCCCGCCAACAGCCTTCAGTGGTCGGATACAATGTTTGAAAGGTCCCCGCTGGAAAGGGGACTTAGAAGAAATGAGCCAAATTTCCCCGGAGCTCCGTGCCTGAGGGCGGGCTGTGAGCCGCGCCGCGTCCGCCAACAGCCTTCAGTGGTCGGATACAATGTTTCAAAGTTCCCCGCTGGAAAGGGGACTTAGAAGAAATTTGTAAAAATTCACCCGGAGCTCCGTGCCTGAGGGCCGGCTATGAGCCGCGCCGTGCCCGCCAACAGCCTTCCACGGTCGGATACAATGTTTCAAAGTTCCCCGCTGGAAAGGGGACTTAGAAGGAATTTGTCAAATTCACCCGGAGCTCCGTGCCTGAGGGCCGGCTATGAGCCGCGCCGTGCCCGCCAACAGCCTTCCACGGTCGGATACAATGTTTCAAAGTTCCCCGCTGGAAAGGGGACTTAGAAGGAATTTGTCAAATTCACCCGGAGCTCCGTGCCTGAGGGCCGGCTATGAGCCGCGCCGTGCCCGCCAACAGCCTTCCACGGTCGGATACAATGTTTGAAAGTTCCCCGCTGGAAAGGGGACTTAGAAGAAATGAGGGGGAAATTCCCCCGGAGCTCCGTGCCTGAGGGCGGGCTGTGAGCCGCGCCGCGTCCGCCAACAGCCTTCCACGGTCGGATACAATGTTTCAAAGTTCCCCGCTGGAAAGGGGACTTAGAAGAAATTTGTAAAATTCACCCGGAGCTCCGTGCCCGAGGGCCGGCTATGAGCCGCGCCGCGCCCGCCAACAGCCTTCCTTTGGTCGGATACAATGTTTCAAAGTTCCCCGCTGGAAAGGGGACTTAGAAGAAATTTGTAAAATTCACCCGGAGCTCCGTGCCCGAGGGCCGGCTATGAGCCCCGCCGTGCCCGCCAACAGCCTTCCACGGTCGGATACAATGTTTCAAAGTTCCCCGCTGGAAAGGGGACTTAGAAGAAATTTGTAAAAATTCACCCGGAGCTCCGTGCCCGAGGGCCGGCTATGAGCCCCGCCGTGCCCGCCAACAGCCTTCCACGGTCGGATACAATGTTTCAAAGTTCCCCGCTGGAAAGGGGACTTAGAAGAAATTTGTAAAAATTCACCCGGAGCTCCGTGCCCGAGGGCCGGCTATGAGCCGCGCCGCGCCCGCCAACAGCCTTCCACGGTCGGATACAATGTTTCAAAGTTCCCCGCTGGAAAGGGGACTTAGAAGAAATTTGTGAAAATTCACCCGGAGCTCCGTGCCCGAGGGCCGGCTATGAGCCGCGCCGTGCCCGCCAACAGCCTTCCACGGTCGGATACAATGTTTCAAAGTTCCCCGCTGGAAAGGGGACTTAGAAGAAATTTGTAAAAATTCATCCGGAGCTCCGTGCCCGAGGGCCGGCTATGAGCCGCGCCGTGCCCGCCAACAGCCTTCCACGGTCGGATACAATGTTTCAAAGTTCCCCGCTGGAAAGGGGACTTAGAAGAAATTTGTGAAAATTCACCCGGAGCTCCGTGCCCGAGGGCCGGCTATGAGCCGCGCCGTGCCCGCCAACAGCCTTCCACGGTCGGATACAATGTTTCAAAGTTCCCCGCTGGAAAGGGGACTTAGAAGAAATTTGTAAAAATTCACCCGGAGCTCCGTGCCCGAGGGCCGGCTATGAGCCGCGCCGTGCCCGCCAACAGCCTTCCACGGTCGGATACAATGTTTCAAAGTTCCCCGCTGGAAAGGGGACTTAGAAGAAATTTGTGAAAATTCACCCGGAGCTCCGTGCCCGAGGGCCGGCTATGAGCCGCGCCGTGCCCGCCAACAGCCTTCCACGGTCGGATACAATGTTTCAAAGTTCCCCGCTGGAAAGGGGACTTAGAAGAAATTTGTGAAAATTCACCCGGAGCTCCGTGCCTGAGGGCCGGCTATGAGCCGCGCCGCGCCCGCCAACAGCCTTCAGTGGTCGGATACAATGTTTGAAAGTTCCCCGCTGGAAAGGGGACTTAGAAGAATTGAGTAAAATTCACCCGGAGCTCCGTGCCCGAGGGCCGGCTATGAGCCGCGCCGCGCCCGCCAACAGCCTTCCTTTGGTCGGATACAATGTTTCAAAGTTCCCCGCTGGAAAGGGGACTTAGAAGAAATTTGTGAAAATTCACCCGGAGCTCCGTGCCTGAGGGCCGGCTATGAGCCGCGCCGTGCCCGCCAACAGCCTTCCACGGTCGGATACAATGTTTCAAAGTTCCCCGCTGGAAAGGGGACTTAGAAGAAATTTGTGAAAATTCACCCGGAGCTCCGTGCCCGAGGGCCGGCTATGAGCCGCGCCGTGCCCGCCAACAGCCTTCCACGGTCGGATACAATGTTTCAAAGTTCCCCGCTGGAAAGGGGACTTAGAAGAAATTTGTAAAAATTCACCCGGAGCTCCGTGCCCGAGGGCCGGCTATGAGCCGCGCCGTGCCCGCCAACAGCCTTCCACGGTCGGATACAATGTTTCAAAGTTCCCCGCTGGAAAGGGGACTTAGAAGAAATTTGTAAAATTCACCCGGAGCTCCGTGCCCGAGGGCCGGCTATGAGCCGCGCCGTGCCCGCCAACAGCCTTCCACGGTCGGATACAATGTTTCAAAGTTCCCCGCTGGAAAGGGGACTTAGAAGAAATTTGTAAAAATTCATCCGGAGCTCCGTGCCCGAGGGCCGGCTATGAGCCGCGCCGTGCCCGCCAACAGCCTTCCACGGTCGGATACAATGTTTCAAAGTTCCCCGCTGGAAAGGGGACTTAGAAGAAATTTGTGAAAATTCACCCGGAGCTCCGTGCCCGAGGGCCGGCTATGAGCCGCGCCGTGCCCGCCAACAGCCTTCCACGGTCGGATACAATGTTTCAAAGTTCCCCGCTGGAAAGGGGACTTAGAAGAAATTTGTAAAAATTCACCCGGAGCTCCGTGCCCGAGGGCCGGCTATGAGCCGCGCCGTGCCCGCCAACAGCCTTCCACGGTCGGATACAATGTTTCAAAGTTCCCCGCTGGAAAGGGGACTTAGAAGAAATTTGTGAAAATTCACCCGGAGCTCCGTGCCCGAGGGCCGGCTATGAGCCGCGCCGTGCCCGCCAACAGCCTTCCACGGTCGGATACAATGTTTCAAAGTTCCCCGCTGGAAAGGGGACTTAGAAGAAATTTGTGAAAATTCACCCGGAGCTCCGTGCCTGAGGGCCGGCTATGAGCCGCGCCGCGCCCGCCAACAGCCTTCAGTGGTCGGATACAATGTTTGAAAGTTCCCCGCTGGAAAGGGGACTTAGAAGAATTGAGTAAAATTCACCCGGAGCTCCGTGCCCGAGGGCCGGCTATGAGCCGCGCCGCGCCCGCCAACAGCCTTCCTTTGGTCGGATACAATGTTTCAAAGTTCCCCGCTGGAAAGGGGACTTAGAAGAAATTTGTGAAAATTCACCCGGAGCTCCGTGCCTGAGGGCCGGCTATGAGCCGCGCCGTGCCCGCCAACAGCCTTCCACGGTCGGATACAATGTTTCAAAGTTCCCCGCTGGAAAGGGGACTTAGAAGAAATTTGTGAAAATTCACCCGGAGCTCCGTGCCCGAGGGCCGGCTATGAGCCGCGCCGTGCCCGCCAACAGCCTTCCACGGTCGGATACAATGTTTCAAAGTTCCCCGCTGGAAAGGGGACTTAGAAGAAATTTGTAAAAATTCACCCGGAGCTCCGTGCCCGAGGGCCGGCTATGAGCCGCGCCGTGCCCGCCAACAGCCTTCCACGGTCGGATACAATGTTTCAAAGTTCCCCGCTGGAAAGGGGACTTAGAAGAAATTTGTAAAATTCACCCGGAGCTCCGTGCCCGAGGGCCGGCTATGAGCCGCGCCGTGCCCGCCAACAGCCTTCCACGGTCGGATACAATGTTTCAAAGTTCCCCGCTGGAAAGGGGACTTAGAAGAAATTTGTGAAAATTCACCCGGAGCTCCGTGCCTGAGGGCCGGCTATGAGCCGCGCCGTGCCCGCCAACAGCCTTCCACGGTCGGATACAATGTTTCAAAGTTCCCCGCTGGAAAGGGGACTTAGAAGAAATTAGGCAACTTTCCCCGGAGCTCCATGCCTGAGTGCGGGCTGTTTGCCGCGCCGTGCCCGCCAACAGCCTTCAGTGGTCGGATACAATGTTTCAAAGTTCCCCGCTGGAAAGGGGACTTAGAAGAAATTATGAATATTTTTGTTTCTAAAAACGTGATCCCTGAAAATGTGCCCCAGGTGTTTTGGAAAACCCGGGTAAACCTGGGAAGTAGGCAAATGACCCTCTGACTAGGGGGGAAGAACGTTTGCCTACTGCAGCGCCCCTAATGCAATTCGGCGGAACTGCAACGCCCCTGGTCGCCTAAACGCTACCCCTGGTCGCCTAAAAGCTACCCCTGGTCGCCTAAAAGCTACCCCTGGTCGCCTAAACGCTACCCCTGGTCGCCTAAACGCTACCCCTGGTCGCCTAAACGCTACCCCTGGTCACCTAAACGCTACCCCTGGTCGCCTAAACGCTTCCCCTGGTCACCTAAACGCTACCCCTGGTCGCCTAAACGCTACCCCTGGTCGCCTAACTGACCCCTCGTGTGTGGGGATCAACGTTTGCCTACTAGGGCGTCCTCCGGCGGCCTCTCGGCAGTACTGCAGGCCCATTTTAGCCGAGCCCATTGAAATGAATGGGGGAATTTTATACGTTTTTGCCTTTTTTTTCCCCCCCTCGTTCTTTTTGTATTTATTCATTTATTTCAACTTTTACCGACTCAACCGCCCTCCGGCGTGCCCTCGGCGGTCCCGCAAGCCCAATTCGGCCGAGCCCATTGAAATGAATGGGGGAATTTTATACGTTTTTGCCTTTTTTCCCCCCCCCTCGTTCTTTTTGTATTTATTCATTTATTTCAACTTTTACCGACTCAACCGCCCTCCGGCGTGCCCTCGGCGGTCCCGCAAGCCCAATTCGGCCGAGCCCATTGAAATGAATGGGGGAATTTTATACGTTTTTGCCTTTTTTTTCCCCCCCTCGTTCTTTTTGTATTTATTCATTTATTTCAACTTTTACCGACTCAACCGCCCTCCGGCGTGCCCTCGGCGGTCCCGCAAGCCCAATTCGGCCGAGCCCATTGAAATGAATGGGGGAATTTTATACGTTTTTGCCTTTTTTTCCCCCCTCGTTCTTTTTGTATTTATTCATTTATTTCAACTTTTACCGACTCAACCGCCCTCCGGCGTGCCCTCGGCGGTCCCGCAAGCCCAATTCGGCCGAGCCCATTGAAATGAATGGGGGGATTTTATACGTTTTTGCCTTTTTTCCCCCCCTCGTTCTTTTTGTATTTATTCATTTATTTCAACTTTTACCGACTCAACCGCCCTCCGGCGTGCCCCCGGCGGTCCCGCAAGCCCAATTCGGCCGAACCCATTGAAATGAATGGGGGAATTTTATACGTTTTTGCCTTTTTTTTCCCCCCCTCGTTCTTTTTGTATTTATTCATTTATTTCAACTTTTACCGACTCAACCGCCCTCCGGCGTGCCCCCGGCGGTCCCGCAAGCCCAATTCGGCCGAACCCATTGAAATGAATGGGGGAATTTTATACGTTTTTGCCTTTTTTTTCCCCCCCTCGTTCTTTTTGTATTTATTCATTTATTTCAACTTTTACCGACTCAACCGCCCTCCGGCGTGCCCTCGGCGGTCCCGCAAGCCCAATTCGGCCGAGCCCATTGAAATGAATGGGGGGATTTTATACGTTTTTGCCTTTTTTCCCCCCCTCGTTCTTTTTGTATTTATTCATTTATTTCAACTTTTACCGACTCAACCGCCCTCCGGCGTGCCCTCGGCGGTCCCGCAAGCCCAATTCGGCCGAGCCCATTGAAATGAATGGGGGAATTTTATACGTTTTTGCCTTTTTTCCCCCCCCCCTCGTTCTTTTTGTATTTATTCATTTATTTCAACTTTTACCGACTCAACCGCCCTCCGGCGTGCCCTCGGCGGTCCCGCAAGCCCAATTCGGCCGAGCCCATTGAAATGAATGGGGGGATTTTATACGTTTTTGCCTTTTTTCCCCCCCTCGTTCTTTTTGTATTTATTCATTTATTTCAACTTTTACCGACTCAACCGCCCTCCGGCGTGCCCCCGGCGGTCCCGCAAGCCCAATTCGGCCGAACCCATTGAAATGAATGGGGGAATTTTATACGTTTTTGCCTTTTTTCCCCCCCCCTCGTTCTTTTTGTATTTATTCATTTATTTCAACTTTTACCGACTCAACCGCCCTCCGGCGTGCCCTCGGCGGTCCCGCAAGCCCAATTCGGCCGAGCCCATTGAAATGAATGGGGGAATTTTATACGTTTTTGCCTTTTTTTTCCCCCCCTCGTTCTTTTTGTATTTATTCATTTATTTCAACTTTTACCGACTCAACCGCCCTCCGGCGTGCCCTCGGCGGTCCCGCAAGCCCAATTCGGCCGAGCCCATTGAAATGAATGGGGGGATTTTATACGTTTTTGCCTTTTTTCCCCCCCTCGTTCTTTTTGTATTTATTCATTTATTTCAACTTTTACCGACTCAACCGCCCTCCGGCGTGCCCCCGGCGGTCCCGCAAGCCCAATTCGGCCGAACCCATTGAAATGAATGGGGGAATTTTATACGTTTTTGCCTTTTTTTTCCCCCCCTCGTTCTTTTTGTATTTATTCATTTATTTCAACTTTTACCGACTCAACCGCCCTCCGGCGTGCCCTCGGCGGTCCCGCAAGCCCAATTCGGCCGAGCCCATTGAAATGAATGGGGGGATTTTATACGTTTTTGCCTTTTTTCCCCCCCTCGTTCTTTTTGTATTTATTCATTTATTTCAACTTTTACCGACTCAACCGCCCTCCGGCGTGCCCTCGGCGGTCCCGCAAGCCCAATTCGGCCGAGCCCATTGAAATGAATGGGGGAATTTTATACGTTTTTGCCTTTTTTCCCCCCCCCCTCGTTCTTTTTGTATTTATTCATTTATTTCAACTTTTACCGACTCAACCGCCCTCCGGCGTGCCCTCGGCGGTCCCGCAAGCCCAATTCGGCCGAGCCCATTGAAATGAATGGGGGGATTTTATACGTTTTTGCCTTTTTTCCCCCCCTCGTTCTTTTTGTATTTATTCATTTATTTCAACTTTTACCGACTCAACCGCCCTCCGGCGTGCCCCCGGCGGTCCCGCAAGCCCAATTCGGCCGAACCCATTGAAATGAATGGGGGAATTTTATACGTTTTTGCCTTTTTTTTCCCCCCCTCGTTCTTTTTGTATTTATTCATTTATTTCAACTTTTACCGACTCAACCGCCCTCCGGCGTGCCCTCGGCGGTCCCGCAAGCCCAATTCGGCCGAGCCCATTGAAATGAATGGGGGGATTTTATACGTTTTTGCCTTTTTTCCCCCCCTCGTTCTTTTTGTATTTATTCATTTATTTCAACTTTTACCGACTCAACCGCCCTCCGGCGTGCCCTCGGCGGTCCCGCAAGCCCAATTCGGCCGAGCCCATTGAAATGAATGGGGGAATTTTATACGTTTTTGCCTTTTTTCCCCCCCCCCTCGTTCTTTTTGTATTTATTCATTTATTTCAACTTTTACCGACTCAACCGCCCTCCGGCGTGCCCTCGGCGGTCCCGCAAGCCCAATTCGGCCGAGCCCATTGAAATGAATGGGGGAATTTTATACGTTTTTGCCTTTTTTTCCCCCCCCTCGTCCTTTTTGTATTTATTCATTTATTTCAACTTTTACCGACTCAACCGCCCTCCGGCGTGCCCTCGGCGGTCCCGCAAGCCCAATTCGGCCGAGCCCATTGAAATGAATGGGGGAATTTTATACGTTTTTGCCTTTTTTTTTCCCCCCTCGTCCTTTTTGTATTTATTTACTTATTTCAACCTTTACCGACTTAGGGGCCGCTTTGCACCGCCTGTGCCCGGGGAAGGTGCTCCTATTCGGGCCAAGTGTGACACACGCCCGCCCTCCTCCTCCGGAGCTTCCATTAGGGTAGACTTAGGGGCCGCTTGGCACCGCCTGTGCCCGGGGAAGGTGCTCATATTCGGCTTCACTGTCAGGCAGCATGCACTCCTCCTCCGGAGCTTCCATTTGGGCAAACTTAGGGGCCGCTTGGCACCGCCCGTGCCCGGGGAAGGTGCTCCTATTCGGGCCAAGTGTGACACACGCCCGCACTCCTCCTCCGGAGCTTCCATTTGGGCAAACTTAGGGGCCGCTTGGCACCGCCTGTGCCCGGGGAAGGTGCTCATATTCGGCTTCACTGTCACACAGCATGCACTCCTCCTCCGGAGCTTCCATAAGGGCAAACTTAGGGGCCGCTTGGCACCGCCTGTGCCCGGGGAAGGTGCTCATATTCGGCTTCACTGTCACACAGCGTGCACTCCTCCTCCGGAGCTTCCATTTGGGCAAACTTAGGGGCCGCTTGGCACCGTCTGTGCCCGGGGAAGGTGCTCATATTCGGGCCAAGTGTGACACACGCCCGCACTCCTCCTCCGGAGCTTCCATGAGGGTAGACTTAGGGGCCGCTTGGCACCGCCTGTGCCCGGGGAAGGTGCTCATAGTCGGCTTCACTGTCAGGCAGCATGCACTCCTCCTCCGGAGCTTCCATTTGGGCAAACTTAGGGGCCGCTTGGCACCGTCTGTGCCCGGGGAAGGTGCTCATATTCGGGCCAAGTGTGACACACGCCCGCACTCCTCCTCCGGAGCTTCCATTTGGGCAAACTTAGGGGCCGCTTGGCACCGCCTGTGCCCGGGGAAGGTGCTCATATTCGGGCCAAGTGTGACACACGCCCGCACTCCTCCTCCGGAGCTTCCATTTGGGCAAACTTAGGGGCCGCTTGGCACCGCCTGTGCCCGGGGAAGGTGCTCATATTCGGGCCAAGTGTGACACACGCCCGCACTCCTCCTCCGGAGCTTCCATAAGGGTAGACTTAGGGGCCGCTTGGCACCGTCTGTGCCCGGGGAAGGTGCTCCTATTCGGCTTCACTGTCACACAGCATGCACTCCTCCTCCGGAGCTTCCATAAGGGCAAACTTAGGGGCCGCTTGGCACCGTCTGTGCCCGGGGAAGGTGCTCCTATTCGGCTTCACTGTCAGGCAGCATGCACTCCTCCTCCGGAGCTTCCATAAGGGTAGACTTAGGGGCCGCTTGGCACGGCCTGTGCCCGGGGAAGGTCCTCATATTCGGGCCAAGTGTGACACACGCCCGCCCTCCTCCTCCGGAGTTTCCATGAGGGTAAACTTAGGGGCCGCTTGGCACCGCCTGTGCCCGGGGAAGGTGCTCCTATTCGGGCCAAGTGTGACACACGCCCGCACTCCTCCTCCGGAGCTTCCATTTGGGCAAACTTAGGGGCCGCTTGGCACCGCCTGTGCCCGGGGAAGGTGCTCCTCTCCGGGCTAAGTGTGACACACGCCCGCACTCCTCCTCCGGAGCTTCCATAAGGGCAAACTTAGGGGCCGCTTGGCACCGCCTGTGCCCGGGGAAGGTGCTCCTCTCCGGGCTAAGTGTGACACACGCCCGCCCTCCTCCTCCGGAGCTTCCATGAGGGTAGACTTAGGGGCCGCTTGGCACCTCCCGTGCCCGGGGAAGGTGCTCCTATTCGGGCTAAGTGTGACAGACGCCGGCCTATTACCCCCGGAGCGATGGAGCTGGGGGCGCTCGCTCCCCGCCCGTGCCCGGGGAAGGTGCTCCTCTCCGGGCTAAGTGTGGCAGACGCCGGCCTATTACCCCCGGAGCGATGGAGCTGGGGGGCGCTCGCTCCCCGCCCGTGCCCGGGGAAGGTGCTCCTCTCCGGCCTAAGTGTGGCAGACGCCGGCCTATTACCCCCGGAGCGATGGAGCTGGGGGGCGCTCGCTCCCGGCCCGTGCCCGGGGAAGGTGCTCCTCTCCGGGCTAAGTGTGGCAGACGCCGGCCTATTACCCCCGGAGCGATGGAGCTGGGGGTGGGCGCTCGCTCCCTGCCTGTGCCCGGGGAAGGTGCTCCTCTCCAGCCCCAGGTCGCCTAACCCCCTTACCCCTGGTCACCTAAACCCCTTACCCCTGGTCGCCTAAACGTCTCACCCCTGGTCGCCTAAACCCCTTACCCCTGGTCGCCTAAGTGGCCCACCCCTGGTCGCCTAAGTGGCCCACCCCTGGTCGCCTAAGTGGCCCACCCCTGGTCACCTAAACGTCCAACCCCTGGTCGCACTTAGTGCAATTCGGCCCACCTCGCGTCCGGGAGGAGGCCATCCTCTTCGGCCTGACTTTCACGGACGCCGGCCTGTCTCCTCCGGAGCCTCCACGCGGTTGAACTTAGGGGCCACTCGGCCCACCTCGCGTCCGGGGGAAGGCCGTCCTCTTCGGCCTGACTTTCACGGACGCCGGCCTGTCTCCTCCGGAGCCTCCACGCGGTTGAACTTAGGGGCCACTCGGCCCACCTCGCGT
>NW_028283885.1:25000-36012 GCF_059441095.1 Idiotropiscis lumnitzeri
GACCGCTCGGCTGATGCGGGCCTGGGCTCCCGCGCCCCTCTCGTGGCGGGGCGGCGCGGGGTACCCGCGAGCGCGGCGGAACTCCCGTGTAGGACATCTCTGGGCCCGTGTGGCCAACGGGCACGCGACAGGGTCGTCTCGGTCTCGCGACGAAAGCGGTTTCGCGCTGGTTGGTGCGCTAGAGGTCGATCCGCAGGCCGAAGGAACCGTCCACCCGAACACCCCGGCGCGAGGCCGGGGCCGGCAGGGGCCCTCCGATGGCGGGTCATGCTTGCCAATCGGTCAGTGGTTGGTGTGGTGCAGTATATGTCAGGGTGTGGGTGCGAGATGGGCCGGGAGGACCGCTCCTCCAGCGTCGGACCCGAGTCATAGGAAGTGCCGTTTTGTCACAACCCCAGGGGTGGGGGGGTAACGGTAGGGAAGTGCCGGCCAACGCGCAGAGGTCGACCCGCAGGCCGAAGGAACCGTCCACCCGAACACCCCGGCGCGAGGCCGGGGCCGGCAGGGGCCCTCCGATGGCGGGTCATGATTGCCAATCGGTCAGTGGTTATGTGTGCTGCGGTGATGCGGTGCCGGCCAACGCTCAGAGGTCGACCCGCAGGCCGAAGGAACCGTCCACCCGAACACCCCGGCGCGAGGCCGGGGCCGGCAGGGGCCCTCCGATGGCGGGTCATGATTGCCAATCGGTCAGTGGTTATGTGTGTGCTGCGGTGCCGGCCAACGCTCAGAGGTCGACCCGCAGGCCGAAGGAACCGTCCACCCGAACACCCCGGCGCGAGGCCGGGGCCGGCAGGGGCCCTCCGATGGCGGGTCATGATTGCCAATCGGTCAGTGGTTGTGTGTGCTGCGGTGCCGGCCAACGCTCAGAGGTCGACCCGCAGGCCGAAGGAACCGTCCACCCGAACACCCCGGCGCGAGGCCGGGGCCGGCAGGGGCCCTCCGATGGCGGGTCATGATTGCCAATCGGTCAGTGGTTGTGTGTGTTGCGGTGGGGCCGGGAGGACCGCTCCTCCTGCGTCGGACCCGGGTCATGGGAAGTGCCGTGTGGCGGTGGTGGGGCCGGGAGGACCGCTCCTCCTGCGTCGGACCCGAGTCATGGGAAGTGCCGTGTGGCGGGGCCGGGAGGACCGCTCCTCCTGCGTCGGACCCGAGTCATAGGAAGTGCCGTGTGGCGGGGCCGGGAGGACCGCTCCTCCTGCGTCGGACCCGAGTCATAGGAAGTGCCGTGTGGCGGGGCCGGGAGGACCGCTCCTCCTGCGTCGGACCCGAGTCATAGGAAGTGCCGTGTGGCGGGGCCGGGAGGACCGCTCCTCCTGCGTCGGACCCGAGTCATAGGAAGTGCCGTGTTGCGCTGGTGGGGCCGTGCCCGCCAACAGCCTTCAGTGGTCGGATACCACGTTTGCAAGCTCCCCGCTGGAATGGGGACTTAGAAGAAATGAGGGGAAAATTCCCCCGGAGCTCCGTGCCTGAGGGCGGGCTGTGAGCCGCGCCGCGTCCGCCAACAGCCTTCCATGGTCGGACACCATTGTTCGCAAGTTGCCCGCTGGAATGGGCACATAGAAGAAATTTCGAGGATAACATCCACCAGAGCGCCAGGGCGGCCGTTATTGCAGTATGCGTCCGCCTGGCAGCTCTCTTCCGCGGGAACCATTGGGCAATTTCTTTCACGGAGGTGGACATAGAAGAATTTTTGTTTCTAAAAACGTGGTTCCTAAAAATGTGCCCCAGGTGTTTTGGAAAACCCGGGTAAACCTGGGAAGTAGGCAAATGACCCTCTGACTAGGGGTAAAAACGTTTGCCTACTGCAGCGCCCCTAATGCAATTCGGCGGAACTGCAACGCCCCTGGTCGCCTAAACGCTACCCCTGGTCGCCTAAACCTCACCCCTGGTCGCCTAAACCTCACCCCTGGTCGCCTAAAAGTCACCCCTGGTCGCCTAAATTGTCAACCCCTGGTCACCTAAATTGTCAACCCCTGGTCGCCTAAAGGGGACTTAGAAGAAATGAGGGGGCAAATTCCCCCGGAGCTCCGTGCCTGAGGGCGGGCTGTGAGCCGCGCCGCGTCCGCCAACAGCCTTCAGTGGTCGGATACAATGTATGAAAGTTCCCCGCTGGAAAGGGGACTTAGAAGAAATGAGGCAAATTTCCCCGGAGCTCCGTGCCTGAGGGCGGGCTGTGAGCCGCGCCGCGCCCGCCAACAGCCTTCAGTGGTCGGATACAATGTTTGAAAGTTCCCCGCTGGAAAGGGGACTTAGAAGAAATGAGGCAAATTTCCCCGGAGCTCCGTGCCTGAGGGCGGGCTGTGAGCCGCGCCGCGCCCGCCAACAGCCTTCAGTGGTCGGATACAATGTTTGAAAGGTCCCCGCTGGAAAGGGGACTTAGAAGAAATGAGCCAAATTTCCCCGGAGCTCCGTGCCTGAGGGCGGGCTGTGAGCCGCGCCGCGTCCGCCAACAGCCTTCAGTGGTCGGATACAATGTTTCAAAGTTCCCCGCTGGAAAGGGGACTTAGAAGAAATTTGTAAAAATTCACCCGGAGCTCCGTGCCTGAGGGCCGGCTATGAGCCGCGCCGTGCCCGCCAACAGCCTTCCACGGTCGGATACAATGTTTCAAAGTTCCCCGCTGGAAAGGGGACTTAGAAGGAATTTGTCAAATTCACCCGGAGCTCCGTGCCTGAGGGCCGGCTATGAGCCGCGCCGTGCCCGCCAACAGCCTTCCACGGTCGGATACAATGTTTCAAAGTTCCCCGCTGGAAAGGGGACTTAGAAGGAATTTGTCAAATTCACCCGGAGCTCCGTGCCTGAGGGCCGGCTATGAGCCGCGCCGTGCCCGCCAACAGCCTTCCACGGTCGGATACAATGTTTGAAAGTTCCCCGCTGGAAAGGGGACTTAGAAGAAATGAGGGGGAAATTCCCCCGGAGCTCCGTGCCTGAGGGCGGGCTGTGAGCCGCGCCGCGTCCGCCAACAGCCTTCCACGGTCGGATACAATGTTTCAAAGTTCCCCGCTGGAAAGGGGACTTAGAAGAAATTTGTAAAATTCACCCGGAGCTCCGTGCCCGAGGGCCGGCTATGAGCCGCGCCGCGCCCGCCAACAGCCTTCCTTTGGTCGGATACAATGTTTCAAAGTTCCCCGCTGGAAAGGGGACTTAGAAGAAATTTGTAAAATTCACCCGGAGCTCCGTGCCCGAGGGCCGGCTATGAGCCCCGCCGTGCCCGCCAACAGCCTTCCACGGTCGGATACAATGTTTCAAAGTTCCCCGCTGGAAAGGGGACTTAGAAGAAATTTGTAAAAATTCACCCGGAGCTCCGTGCCCGAGGGCCGGCTATGAGCCCCGCCGTGCCCGCCAACAGCCTTCCACGGTCGGATACAATGTTTCAAAGTTCCCCGCTGGAAAGGGGACTTAGAAGAAATTTGTAAAAATTCACCCGGAGCTCCGTGCCCGAGGGCCGGCTATGAGCCGCGCCGCGCCCGCCAACAGCCTTCCACGGTCGGATACAATGTTTCAAAGTTCCCCGCTGGAAAGGGGACTTAGAAGAAATTTGTGAAAATTCACCCGGAGCTCCGTGCCCGAGGGCCGGCTATGAGCCGCGCCGTGCCCGCCAACAGCCTTCCACGGTCGGATACAATGTTTCAAAGTTCCCCGCTGGAAAGGGGACTTAGAAGAAATTTGTAAAAATTCATCCGGAGCTCCGTGCCCGAGGGCCGGCTATGAGCCGCGCCGTGCCCGCCAACAGCCTTCCACGGTCGGATACAATGTTTCAAAGTTCCCCGCTGGAAAGGGGACTTAGAAGAAATTTGTGAAAATTCACCCGGAGCTCCGTGCCCGAGGGCCGGCTATGAGCCGCGCCGTGCCCGCCAACAGCCTTCCACGGTCGGATACAATGTTTCAAAGTTCCCCGCTGGAAAGGGGACTTAGAAGAAATTTGTAAAAATTCACCCGGAGCTCCGTGCCCGAGGGCCGGCTATGAGCCGCGCCGTGCCCGCCAACAGCCTTCCACGGTCGGATACAATGTTTCAAAGTTCCCCGCTGGAAAGGGGACTTAGAAGAAATTTGTGAAAATTCACCCGGAGCTCCGTGCCCGAGGGCCGGCTATGAGCCGCGCCGTGCCCGCCAACAGCCTTCCACGGTCGGATACAATGTTTCAAAGTTCCCCGCTGGAAAGGGGACTTAGAAGAAATTTGTGAAAATTCACCCGGAGCTCCGTGCCTGAGGGCCGGCTATGAGCCGCGCCGCGCCCGCCAACAGCCTTCAGTGGTCGGATACAATGTTTGAAAGTTCCCCGCTGGAAAGGGGACTTAGAAGAATTGAGTAAAATTCACCCGGAGCTCCGTGCCCGAGGGCCGGCTATGAGCCGCGCCGCGCCCGCCAACAGCCTTCCTTTGGTCGGATACAATGTTTCAAAGTTCCCCGCTGGAAAGGGGACTTAGAAGAAATTTGTGAAAATTCACCCGGAGCTCCGTGCCTGAGGGCCGGCTATGAGCCGCGCCGTGCCCGCCAACAGCCTTCCACGGTCGGATACAATGTTTCAAAGTTCCCCGCTGGAAAGGGGACTTAGAAGAAATTTGTGAAAATTCACCCGGAGCTCCGTGCCCGAGGGCCGGCTATGAGCCGCGCCGTGCCCGCCAACAGCCTTCCACGGTCGGATACAATGTTTCAAAGTTCCCCGCTGGAAAGGGGACTTAGAAGAAATTTGTAAAAATTCACCCGGAGCTCCGTGCCCGAGGGCCGGCTATGAGCCGCGCCGTGCCCGCCAACAGCCTTCCACGGTCGGATACAATGTTTCAAAGTTCCCCGCTGGAAAGGGGACTTAGAAGAAATTTGTAAAATTCACCCGGAGCTCCGTGCCCGAGGGCCGGCTATGAGCCGCGCCGTGCCCGCCAACAGCCTTCCACGGTCGGATACAATGTTTCAAAGTTCCCCGCTGGAAAGGGGACTTAGAAGAAATTTGTGAAAATTCACCCGGAGCTCCGTGCCTGAGGGCCGGCTATGAGCCGCGCCGTGCCCGCCAACAGCCTTCCACGGTCGGATACAATGTTTCAAAGTTCCCCGCTGGAAAGGGGACTTAGAAGAAATTTGTAAAATTCACCCGGAGCTCCGTGCCCGAGGGCCGGCTATGAGCCGCGCCGCGCCCGCCAACAGCCTTCCTTTGGTCGGATACAATGTTTCAAAGTTCCCCGCTGGAAAGGGGACTTAGAAGAAATTTGTAAAATTCACCCGGAGCTCCGTGCCCGAGGGCCGGCTATGAGCCCCGCCGTGCCCGCCAACAGCCTTCCACGGTCGGATACAATGTTTCAAAGTTCCCCGCTGGAAAGGGGACTTAGAAGAAATTTGTAAAAATTCACCCGGAGCTCCGTGCCCGAGGGCCGGCTATGAGCCCCGCCGTGCCCGCCAACAGCCTTCCACGGTCGGATACAATGTTTCAAAGTTCCCCGCTGGAAAGGGGACTTAGAAGAAATTTGTAAAAATTCACCCGGAGCTCCGTGCCCGAGGGCCGGCTATGAGCCGCGCCGCGCCCGCCAACAGCCTTCCACGGTCGGATACAATGTTTCAAAGTTCCCCGCTGGAAAGGGGACTTAGAAGAAATTTGTGAAAATTCACCCGGAGCTCCGTGCCCGAGGGCCGGCTATGAGCCGCGCCGTGCCCGCCAACAGCCTTCCACGGTCGGATACAATGTTTCAAAGTTCCCCGCTGGAAAGGGGACTTAGAAGAAATTTGTAAAAATTCATCCGGAGCTCCGTGCCCGAGGGCCGGCTATGAGCCGCGCCGTGCCCGCCAACAGCCTTCCACGGTCGGATACAATGTTTCAAAGTTCCCCGCTGGAAAGGGGACTTAGAAGAAATTTGTGAAAATTCACCCGGAGCTCCGTGCCCGAGGGCCGGCTATGAGCCGCGCCGTGCCCGCCAACAGCCTTCCACGGTCGGATACAATGTTTCAAAGTTCCCCGCTGGAAAGGGGACTTAGAAGAAATTTGTAAAAATTCACCCGGAGCTCCGTGCCCGAGGGCCGGCTATGAGCCGCGCCGTGCCCGCCAACAGCCTTCCACGGTCGGATACAATGTTTCAAAGTTCCCCGCTGGAAAGGGGACTTAGAAGAAATTTGTGAAAATTCACCCGGAGCTCCGTGCCCGAGGGCCGGCTATGAGCCGCGCCGTGCCCGCCAACAGCCTTCCACGGTCGGATACAATGTTTCAAAGTCCCCGCTGGAAAGGGACTTAGAAGAAATTTGTGAAAATTCACCCGGAGCTCCGTGCCTGAGGGCCGGCTATGAGCCGCGCCGCGCCCGCCAACAGCCTTCAGTGGTCGGATACAATGTTTGAAAGTTCCCCGCTGGAAAGGGGGACTTAGAAGAATTGAGTAAAATTCACCCGGAGCTCCGTGCCCGAGGGCCGGCTATGAGCCGCGCCGCGCCCGCCAACAGCCTTCCTTTGGTCGGATACAATGTTTCAAAGTTCCCCGCTGGAAAGGGGACTTAGAAGAAATTTGTGAAAATTCACCCCGGAGCTCCGTGCCTGAGGGCCGGCTATGAGCCGCGCCGTGCCCGCCAACAGCCTTCCACGGTCGGATACAATGTTTCAAAGTTCCCCGCTGGAAAGGGGACTTAGAAGAAATTTGTGAAAATTCACCCGGAGCTCCGTGCCCGAGGGCCGGCTATGAGCCGCGCCGTGCCCGCCAACAGCCTTCCACGGTCGGATACAATGTTTCAAAGTTCCCCGCTGGAAAGGGGACTTAGAAGAAATTTGGTAAAAATTCACCCCGGAGCTCCGTGCCCGAGGGCCGGCTATGAGCCGCGCCGTGCCCGCCAACAGCCTTCCACGGTCGGATACAATGTTTCAAAGTTCCCGCTGGAAAGGGGACTTAGAAGAAATTTGTAAAATTCACCCGGAGCTCCGTGCCCGAGGGCCGGCTATGAGCCGCGCCGTGCCCGCCAACAGCCTTCCACGGTCGGATACAATGTTTCAAAGTTCCCCGCTGGAAAGGGGACTTAGAAGAAATTTGTAAAAATTCATCCGGAGCTCCGTGCCCGAGGGCCGGCTATGAGCCGCGCCGTGCCCGCCAACAGCCTTCCACGGTCGGATACAATGTTTCAAAGTTCCCCGCTGGAAAGGGGACTTAGAAGAAATTTGTGAAAATTCACCCGGAGCTCCGTGCCCGAGGGCCGGCTATGAGCCGCGCCGTGCCGCCAACAGCCTTCCACGGTCGGATACAATGTTTCAAAGTTCCCCGCTGGAAAGGGGACTTAGAAGAAATTTGTAAAAATTCACCCGGAGCTCCGTGCCCGAGGGCCGGCTATGAGCCGCGCCGTGCCCGCCAACAGCCTTCCACGGTCGGATACAATGTTTCAAAGTTCCCCGCTGGAAAGGGGACTTAGAAGAAATTTGTGAAAATTCACCCGGAGCTCCGTGCCCGAGGGCCGGCTATGAGCCGCGCCGTGCCCGCCAACAGCCTTCCACGGTCGGATACAATGTTTCAAAGTTCCCCGCTGGAAAGGGGACTTAGAAGAAATTTGTGAAAATTCACCCGGAGCTCCGTGCCTGAGGGCCGGCTATGAGCCGCGCCGCGCCCGCCAACAGCCTTCAGTGGTCGGATACAATGTTTGAAAGTTCCCCGCTGGAAAGGGGACTTAGAAGAATTGAGTAAAATTCACCCGGAGCTCCGTGCCCGAGGGCCGGCTATGAGCCGCGCCGCGCCCGCCAACAGCCTTCCTTTGGTCGGATACAATGTTTCAAAGTTCCCCGCTGGAAAGGGGGACTTAGAAGAAATTGTGTGAAAATTCACCCGGAGCTCCGTGCCTGAGGGCCGGCTATGAGCCGCGCCGTGCCCGCCAACAGCCTTCCACGGTCGGATACAATGTTTCAAAGTTCCCCGCTGGAAAGGGGACTTAGAAGAAATTTGTGAAAATTCACCCGGAGCTCCGTGCCCGAGGGCCGGCTATGAGCCGCGCCGTGCCCGCCAACAGCCTTCCACGGTCGGATACAATGTTTCAAAGTTCCCCGCTGGAAAGGGGACTTAGAAGAAATTTGTAAAAATTCACCCGGAGCTCCGTGCCCGAGGGCCGGCTATGAGCCGCGCCGTGCCCGCCAACAGCCTTCCACGGTCGGATACAATGTTTCAAAGTTCCCCGCTGGAAAGGGGACTTAGAAGAAATTTGTAAAATTCACCCGGAGCTCCGTGCCCGAGGGCCGGCTATGAGCCGCGCCGTGCCCGCCAACAGCCTTCCACGGTCGGATACAATGTTTCAAAGTTCCCCGCTGGAAAGGGGACTTAGAAGAAATTTGTGAAAATTCACCCGGAGCTCCGTGCCTGAGGGCCGGCTATGAGCCGCGCCGTGCCCGCCAACAGCCTTCCACGGTCGGATACAATGTTTCAAAGTTCCCCGCTGGAAAGGGGACTTAGAAGAAATTAGGCAACTTTCCCCGGAGCTCCATGCCTGAGTGCGGGCTGTTTTGCCGCGCCGTGCCCGCAACAGCCTTCAGTGGTCGGATACAATGTTTCAAAGTTCCCCGCTGGAAAGGGGACTTAGAAGAAATTATGAATATTTTTGTTTCTAAAACGTGATCCCTGAAAATGTGCCCCAGGTGTTTTGGAAAACCCGGGTAAACCTGGGAAGTAGGCAAATGACCCTCTGACTAGGGGGGAAGAACGTTTGCCTACTGCAGCGCCCCTAATGCAATTCGGCGGAACTGCAACGCCCCCTGGTCGCCTAAACGCTACCCCTGGTCGCCTAAAAGCTACCCCTGGTCGCCTAAAAGCTACCCCTGGTCGCCTAAACGCTACCCCTGGTCGCCTAAACGCTACCCCTGGTCGGCCTAAACGCTACCCCTGGTCACCTAAACGCTACCCCTGGTCGCCTAAACGCTTCCCCTGGTCACCTTAAACGCTACCCCTGGTCGCCTAAACGCTACCCCTGGTCGCCTAACTGACCCCTCGTGTGTGGGGATCAACGTTTGCCCTACTAGGGCGTCCTCCGGCGGCCTCTCGGCAGTACTGCAGGCCCATTTTAGCCGAGCCCATTGAAATGAATGGGGGAATTTTATACGTTTTTGCCTTTTTTTTTCCCCCCCTCGTTCTTTTTGTATTTATTCATTTATTTCAACTTTACCGACTCAACCGCCCTCCGGCGTGCCCTCGGCGGGTCCCGCAAGCCCAATTCGGCCGAGCCCATTGAAATGAATGGGGGAATTTTATACGTTTTTGCCTTTTTTCCCCCCCCCCTCGTTCTTTTTGTATTTATTCATTTATTTCAACTTTTACCGACTCAACCGCCCTCCGGCGTGCCCTCGGCGGTCCCGCAAGCCCAATTCGGCCGAGCCCATTGAAATGAATGGGGAATTTTATACGTTTTTGCCTTTTTTTTTCCCCCCCTCGTTCTTTTTGTATTTATTCATTTATTTCAACTTTTACCGACTCAACCGCCCTCCGGCGTGCCCTCGGCGGTCCCGCAAGCCCAATTCGGCCGAGCCCATTGAAATGAATGGGGGAATTTTATACGTTTTTGCCTTTTTTTCCCCCCTCGTTCTTTTTGTATTTATTCATTTATTTCAACTTTTACCGACTCAACCGCCCTCGGCGTGCCCTCGGCGGTCCCGCAAGCCCAATTCGGCCGAGCCCATTGAAATGAATGGGGGGATTTTATACGTTTTTGCCTTTTTTCCCCCCCTCGTTCTTTTTGTATTTATTCATTTATTTCAACTTTTACCGACTCAACCGCCCTCCGGCGTGCCACCCGGCGGTCCCGCAAGCCCAATTCGGCCGAACCCATTGAAATGAATGGGGGAATTTTATACGTTTTTGCCTTTTTTTTCCCCCCCTCGTTCTTTTTGTATTTATTCATTTATTTCAACTTTTACCGACTCAACCGCCCTCCGGCGTGCCCCCGGCGGTCCCGCAAGCCCAATTCGGCCGAACCCATTGAAATGAATGGGGGAATTTTATACGTTTTTGCCTTTTTTTCCCCCCCCTCGTTCTTTTTGTATTTATTCATTTATTTCAACTTTTACCGACTCAACCGCCCTCCGGCGTGCCCTCGGCGGTCCCGCAAGCCCAATTCGGCCGAGCCCATTGAAATGAATGGGGGGATTTTATACGTTTTTGCCTTTTTTTCCCCCCCCTCGTTCTTTTTGTATTTATTCATTTATTTCAACTTTTACCGACTCAACCGCCCTCCGGCGTGCCCTCGGCGGTCCCGCAAGCCCAATTCGGCCGAGCCCATTGAAATGAATGGGGGAATTTTATACGTTTTTGCCTTTTTTCCCCCCCCCTCGTTCTTTTTGTATTTATTCATTTATTTCAACTTTTACCGACTCAACCGCCCTCCGGCGTGCCCTCGGCGGTCCCGCAAGCCCAATTCGGCCGAGCCCATTGAAATGAATGGGGGGATTTTATACGTTTTTGCCTTTTTTTCCCCCCCTCGTTCTTTTTGTATTTATTCATTTATTTCAACTTTTACCGACTCAACCGCCCTCCGGCGTGCCCCCGGCGGTCCCGCAAGCCCAATTCGGCCGAGCCCATTGAAATGAATGGGGGAATTTTATACGTTTTTGCCTTTTTTTCCCCCCCTCGTTCTTTTTGTATTTATTCATTTATTTCAACTTTTACCGACTCAACCGCCCTCCGGCGTGCCCTCGGCGGTCCCGCAAGCCCAATTCGGCCGAGCCCATTGAAATGAATGGGGGAATTTTATACGTTTTTGCCTTTTTTTCCCCCCCTCGTTCTTTTTGTATTTATTCATTTATTTCAACTTTTACCGACTCAACCGCCCTCCGGCGTGCCCTCGGCGGTCCCGCAAGCCCAATTCGGCCGAGCCCATTGAAATGAATGGGGGGATTTTATACGTTTTTGCCTTTTTTCCCCCCCTCGTTCTTTTTGTATTTATTCATTTATTTCAACTTTTACCGACTCAACCGCCCTCCGGCGTGCCCCCGGCGGTCCCGCAAGCCCAATTCGGCCGAACCCATTGAAATGAATGGGGGAATTTTATACGTTTTTGCCTTTTTTTTCCCCCCCTCGTTCTTTTT
>NW_028283886.1:0-35835 GCF_059441095.1 Idiotropiscis lumnitzeri
AGGCAATCAGATGAAGCCTTTAGGATCAGGGTGCAAAAGAATGACCCCTGTAAACATGCAAAAAAGGGCAAAAGTCGGACTTTCAAAAATTCATAACTCACTTCCTGTTCATATTAGACGTTAAAATATCAAATTTTTCGCCATGCCCGATGAGACTGCCAAGTTTGGTGAATTTTTGTGCATGTTTCGGGGGTCAAAAATGCGATCGAACAATCGGAAAAATAATGATAATAATAATTTCTACAAAAACAATAGGGACTTCGCAGCGGTCGCTGCTCAGGCCCTAATAATAATAATAATAATAAAAGTAATAATATTTTCTACAAAAACAATAGGGACCTCGCAGCCGTCGCAGCTCGGGCCCTAATAACAATTTCTAGAAAAACAATAGGGACCTCGCAGCGGTCACTGCTCGGGCCCTAATAATAATAATAATAATAATTTCCACAAAAACAATGGGGACCTCGTAGCGGTCGCTGCTCGGGCCCTAATAATAATTTCTACAAAAACAATAGGGACCTCGCCGCGGTCGCTGCTCGGGCCCCAATAATAATTTCTACACAAAGTCCATTGTGGTGACCCGCCCCCTTTTAAGTAAATTCAAAATGGCCGACTTCCTGTAAAACCTAGCTCATTGCTCCAAGAGACTTTTTTGTAGGTCTTGGTCTTATACATACAGTGAACCCTCGCTACTTGGCGGTTCACCTTTCGCGGGTTCAGTGCTTCGCGGGTCTAAAAAATATTCGGGGGCATTGTAGTTTCGCCGAGCGGCACGACGGGGCGCTGGAGCGGTTAGACGGCCGGTGTGCACCTCTTCCGCCCGGGCACGAGCGGAGCGCGAAGCTGTCAGTTATGAATGTATAAAAGAATAAATAAATAAAGAATGCCACCTTTCATTTCACAGGGCACACCGGACGGCGTACCAGCAGGTAAAAGTCGGAGTAATTAAATAAATACAAAAAGAATGGCTGGGGAATAAAAAAATAATACGTTTTAATAATAATTTGGTTTTTTTGTTATAACATGAATTTCACTCTCTCTCTCCCCGTATATATGTGTATATATATATATATATATATATATATATATATATATATATATATATATATTCTATATTTATTATATATATTGTATATTTTTTTAAGCATTTTTGAAGGTGCGCCGCTACTTCGCGGATTTTCAGTTTTCGCGGGTGGTCTCTGTCCCCATTAACCGCGATAACCGAGGGTTCACTGTACTCCATAAAATTTACAAAAAGCGAGGTGAAACACTCAACCAGGGCTGCTTTTTTTAACATTTCTCGAGGGCCATGGCGAGCCATTTCAAAAAAGCTGCACAACTAACGTATAAAATATTGATAAATTTGCTCGGCCTGATGTGTGTGTAAAGTTTCACGAGTTGTCGTTCATATTTAGAACCTCATAATCAGCGTTGTTTTATTGCCGAACAGTGCAATGCCACTCTCACAACTTTACACGAAAAAGGACGAATTTCGTATTGTGACATCCTCATGGCCGAAACAGTCATCCGAGCATATATGAGGGCGACCTTGTTGAGTTGCACGGAGAAAAACATCCAAGAAAATAACTTGTATTAGCTTTTACCAGTTGGTGGCGGTACTACTACGATGAAAAATAAGTTGGTAGATGTCTTCAGGGCTGAAGTATCCTCAAATGTGTACGACTTCGAGAAGATAGGATCATCTGAGTCATGTTGCCGGAGCTTTTGTTGCCACAGAGTACAATCTGACTTTTCAGCACCGTAATAGCCACGCCTTTTGCCAAAACGTCACAAAATTCGGCAGAGAGTAAGATCATTGTCTTGAGTCTTTTCTGACTAATTTTCAGTCGGATTTGTCAAAAGGGCACCGTGCAGGATGTGAAAATTAAAATAAAAACACATTTTTGATTCCACTTGGCGGCGCTGTGTGTATAACAAAATAATAACATTAAGATGTCTTCAGGTCGGGACGTTTTATTTACAGGTGAAGGTTTGGATTTTTAGGAGCATGTGCAGGGGAGTTATTAAGCATTCATTTATTTGTATTAGGTTCATTTTGTCTTCTTATTATTGATATTTGACTGATTCATTAAAAGCAGACAATTATGTTTTAGGTTAATTTTTTACCTGACATGTTTCGGCGAGTCTTTCGCCTTCTTCAGAGTGTCGCATGATGGTGTCTTGAGACCCGTCTTTATCAGCTGATGTTCCATGAGGGTGTGACTTACCTGTCAAAAAAATGAAAAATCAGAGCAGGAAAAGAACAAGCACAACATGAACATTACAAATCAGCAATCACTGACCACTGCAAAAGGGAAAACCACATCATGGACCGGGAGAAGGGCAGGGTCATCCGCACCGAAGAGAACAAACAACAGCGCTGGATCAGAGAGGCCATTGAGATCTGCAAGCGAGGCATAAAAACCATGAACAGAGACAAGGGAGCCTTCATCCTCTCTACCACCTAGAGCAGCATCTTGGCGGAGTGAACGGACAGCGGGGGGTGTGACTTGCCTTCATTCTTGTGACAGGTTAAGTCACGCCCTCATGGAACATCAGCTGATAAAGACGGGTCACAAGACACCATCATGTGACACTCTGAAGAAGGCGAAAGACTTTCGTATTGTGACATCCTCAAGGCCTAAACACTCATCCGAGCAAATATAAGGTAGATTTTGTGAACCTGCCCGGAGAAAAACATCAACGAAAATAATTTGTATTTGTTTTAACCAGTTGGTGGCGCTACCACTGCGATCAAAAATAAGTTGGCAGCCGTCTTCAGGGCCTGAATATCCTCAAATGTGAAAAATTTCGAGAAGATGGATCATCTGAATCATTTTGCAGGAACTTTTGTTGCCACGGAGAATAATCAGACTCTGCGGCACCGCAATAGCCACGCCCTTCGAAGGAAAGTCACAAAAATAGGGATAGAGTAAGATCAATGTCTTGAGTCTTTTCTAGCCAATTTTCAATCGGATTCGTTAAAAGGGCACCGTGCAGTACGTCAAAATGTAAAAAATTATATTGATTGGCGCAAGGTGTATAACAGAATATAAACATATAGATGTCTTCAGGTACCGACTCTTTATGTACATGTGAAGTTTTGGATTTTTAGCAGCATGTGCAGGAGAGTTATTAAGCATTTTGTCCACTGCGGCGAAGGAAATCTTAAGTGAAAACTTTGAAGCCCCGCCCCCGTCATATAGTATTTCGGAAACAAAAGATTTTAGCCCCAGTGTTTGTCCCAGGTCTTAAGATGCTACAGACAGAATTTTAAGGCAATCAGATGAAGCCTTTAGGATCAGGGTGCAAAAGAATGACCCCTGTAAACATGCAAAAAAGGGCAAAAGTCGGACTTTCAAAAATTCATAACTCACTTCCTGTTCATATTAGACGTTTAAAATATCAAATTTCTCGCTATGCCCGATGAGACTGCCAAGTTTGGTGAGTTTTTGTGCATGTTTCGGGGGTCAAAAATGCGATCGTACAATCGGAAATATAATAATAATAATAATTTCTACAAAAACAACAGGGACTTCGCAGCGGTCGCTGCTCAGGCCCTAATAATAATAATAATAATAATAAAAGTAATAATATTTTCTACAAAAACAATAGGGACCTCGCAGCCGTCGCAGCTCGGGCCCTAATAACAATTTCTAGAAAAACAATAGGGACCTCGCAGCGGTCACTGCTCGGGCCCTAATAATAATAATAATAATAATTTCCACAAAAACAATGGGGACCTCGTAGCGGTCGCTGCTCGGGCCCTAATAATAATTTCTACATAAACAATAGGAACCTCGCCGCGGTCGCTGCTCGGGCCCCAATAATAATTTCTACACAAAGTCCATTGTGGTGACCCGCCCCTTTTAAGTAAATTCAAAATGGCCGACTTCCTGTAAAACCTAGCTCATTGCTCCAAGAGACTTTTTTGTAGGTCTTGGTCTTATACATACAGTGAACCCTCGCTACTTCGCGGTTCACCTTTCGCGGGTTCAGTGCTTCGCGGGTATAAAAAATATTCGGGGGCATTGTAGTTTCGCCGAGCGGCACGACGGGGCGCTGGAGCGGTTAGACGGCCGGCGTGCGCCGAAGAAGAGCGTGGGCGAAGAGGAGAGTGGACGAAGAAGAGCACGTTCTCCCGGACACGATCGGTGGCGACGTTTCGCGCGGTTCGGACCGTACCAGGGCTCCGGCCGGCGTGCGTGGCAGTTAAGCCGTAGAGGAGCACCGTCCCCGGGCACGGGCGGTGCCAAGCGGCCCCTAAGTTTAACCGAATGGAAGCTCCGGAGGAGGAGGGCATGCTCGCGTCACAGTAAGCCGAAGAGGAGCACCTTCCCCGGGCACGGGCGGTTCCAAGCGGCCCCTAAGTTTAACCAAATGGAAGCTCCGGAGGAGGAGGGCATGCTCGCGTCACAGTAAGCCGAAGAGGAGCACCTTTGCCGGGCACGGGCGGTTCCAAGCGGCCCCTAAGTTTAACCGAATGGAAGCTCCGGAGGAGGCGGGCATGCTCACGTCACAGTAAGCCGAAGAGGAGCACCTTCCCCGGGCACGGGCGGTGCCAAGCGGCCCCTAAGTTTAACCGAATGGAAGCTCCGGGGGAGGAGGGCGGGCGTGTGTCACAGTTAAGCCGAATTGGAACACCTCTTCCGCCCGGGCACGAACGGAGCGCGAAGCTGTCAGTTATGAATGAATAAATGAATAAATAAATAAATAATTAAAGAATGCCACCTTTCATTTCACAGGGAACACCGGACGGCGTACCAGCAGGTAAAAGTCGGAGTAATTAAATAAATACAAAAAGAATGGCTGGGGAATAAAAAAATAATACGTTTTAATAAAAATTTGTTTTTTTTGTTATAACATGAATTTCACTCTCTCTCTCTCTCTCTCTCTCTCTCTCCCCGTATATATATATATATATATATATATATATATATATATATATATATATATATATATATATATATATATATATATATATATATATATATATATATATATTATTATATATATTGTATTTTCTTTTAAGCATTTTTGAAGGTGCGCCGCTACTTCGCGGATTTTCAGTTTCCGCGGGTGGTCTCGGTCCCCATTAACCGCGATAACCGAGGGTTCACTGTACTCCATAAAATTTACAAAAAGCGAGGTGAAACACTCAACCAGGGCTGCTTTTTTGAATATTTCTCGAGGGCCATGGCGAGCCATTTAAAAAAAGCTGCACAACTAACGTATAAAATATTGATAAATTTGCTCTGCCTGATGTGTGTGTCAAGTTTCACGAGTTGTCGTTCATATTTAGAACCTCATAATCAGCGTTGTTTTATTGCCAAACAGTGCAATGCCACTCCCACAACTTTTCACGAAAAAGGATGAATTTCGTATTGTGACATCCTCATGGCCGAAACAGTCCTCCGAGCATATATGAGGGCGACCTTGTTGAGTTGCACGGAGAAAAACATCCAAGAAAATAACTTGTATTAGCTTTTACCAGTTGGTGGCGCTACTACTACGATGAAAAATAAGTTGGTAGATGTCTTCAGGGCTGAAGTATCCTCAAATGTGTACAACTTCGAGAAGATAGGATCATCTGAGTCATGTTGGCGGAGCTTTTGTTGCCACAAAGTACAATCGGACTTTTCAGCACCGTAATAGCCACGCCTTTTGCCAAAACGTCACAAAACTCGGCAGAGAGTAAGATCATTGTCTTGAGTCTTTTCTGACTAATTTTCAGTCGGATTCGTCAAAAGGGCACGGTGCAGTACGTGAAAATTAAAATAAAAACAAATTTTTGATTCCACTTGGCGGCGCTGTGTTTATAACAAAATAATAACATTAAGATGTCTTCAGGTCGGGACATTTTATTTACAGGTGACGGTTTGGATTTTTAGGAGCATGTGCAGGGGAGTTATTAAGCATTCATTTATTTGTATTAGGTTCATTTTGTCTTCTTATGATTGATATTTGACAGATTCATTAAAAGCAGACAATTATGTTTTCGGTAAATTTTTTACCTGACATGTTTCGGCGAGTCTTTCGCCTTCTTCAGAGTGTCGCATGATGGTGTCTTGAGACCCGTCTTTATCAGCTGATGTTCCATGAGGGTGTGACTTACCTGTCAAAAAAATGAAAAATCAGAGCAGTAAAAGAACAAGCACAACATGAACATTACAAATCAGCAATCACTGACCACTGCAAAAGGGAAAACCACATCATGGACCGGGAGAAGGGCAGGGTCATCCGCACAGAAGAGAACAAACAACAGCGCTGGATCAGAGAGGCCATTGAGATCTGCAAGCGAGGCATAAAAACCATGAACAGAGACAAGGGAGCCTTCATCCTCTCTACCACCTGGACCAGCATCTTGGCGGAGTTAACGGACAGCGGGGGGCGTGACTTGCCTTCATTCTTGTGACAGGTAAGTCACGCCCTCATGGAACATCAGCTGATAAAGACGGGCCACAAGACACCATCATGTGACACTCTGAAGAAGGCGAAAGACTTTCGTATTGTGACATCCTCAAGGCTGAAACACTCATCCGAGCAAATATAAGGTAGATTTTGTTCACCTGCCCGGAGAAAAACATCAACGAAAATAATTTGTATTTGTTTTAACCAGTTGGTGGCGCTACCACTGCGATCAAAAATAAGTTGGCAGCCGTCTTCAGGGCCTGAATATCCTCAAATGTGAAAAATTTCGAGAAGATGGATCATCTGAATCATTTTGCAGGAACTTTTGTTGCCACGGAGAATAATCAGACTCTGCGGCACCGTAATAGCCACGCCCTTCGAAGGAAAGTCACAAAAATAGGGATAGAGTAAGATCAATGTCTTGAGTCTTTTCTAGCCAACTTTCAATCGGATTCGTTAAAAGGGCACCGTGCAGTTCGTCAAAATGTAAAAAATGATATTGATTGGCGCAAGGTGTATAACTGAATATAAACATATAGATGTCTTCAGGTACCGACTCTTTATGTACATGTGAAGTTTTGGATTTTTAGCAGCATGTGCAAGAGAGTTATTAAGCATTTTGTCCATTGCGGCGAAGGAAATCTTAAGTGAAAACTTCGAAGCCCCGCCCCCGTCATATAGTATTTCGGAAACAAAAAGTTTTAGCCCCAGTGTTTGTCCCAGGTCTTAAGATGCTACAGACAGAATTTTAAGGCAATCAGATGAAACCTTTAGGATCAGGGTGCAAAAGAATGACCCCTGTAAACATGCAAAAAAGGGCAAAAGTCGGACTTTCAAAAATTCATAACTCACTTCCTGTTCATATTAGACGTTAAAATATAAAATTTTTCGCCATGCCCGATGAGACTGCCAAGTTTGGTGAATTTTTGTGCATGTTTCGGGGGTCAAAAATGCAATCGAACAATCGGAAAAATAATAATAATAATAATAATTTCTACAAAAACAATAGGGACTTCGCAGCGGTCGCTGCTCAGGCCCTAATAATAATAATAATAATAATAAAAGTAATAATATTTTCTACAAAAACAATAGGGACCTCGCAGCCGTCGCAGCTTGGGCCCTAATAACAATTTCTAGAAAAACAATAGGGACCTCGCAGCGGTCACTGCTCGGGCCCTAATAATAATAATAATAAAAATAATAATAATTTCTACAAAAACAATGGGGACCTCGTAGCGGTCGCTGCTCGGGCCCTAATAATAATTTCTACAAAAACAATAGGGACCTCGCCGCGGTCGCTGCTCGGGCCCCAATAATAATTTCTACACAAAGTCCATTGTGGTGACCCGCCCCCTTTTAAGTAAATTCAAAATGGCCGACTTCCTGTAAAACCTAGCTCATTGCTCCAAGAGACTTTTTTGTAGGTCTTGGTCTTATACATACAGTGAACCCTCGCTACTTGGCGGTTCACCTTTCGCGGGTTCAGTGTTTCGCGGGTCTAAAAAATATTCGGGGGCATTGTAGTTTCGCCGAGCGGCACGACGGGGTGCTGGAGCGGTTAGACGGCCGGCGTGCGCCGAAGAAGAGCGTGGGCGAAGAGGAGAGTGGACGAAGAAGAGCACGTTCCCCCGGACACGATCGGTGGCGACGTTTCGCGCGGTTCGGACAGTACCAGAGCTCCGGCCGGCGTGCGTGGCAGTTAAGCCGTAGAGGAGAACCTTCCCCGGGCACGGGCGGTGCCAAGCGGCCCCTAAGTTTAACCGAATGGAAGCTCCGGAGGAGGAGGGCATGCTCGCGTCACAGTAAGCCGAAGAGGAGCACCTTCCCCGGGCACGGGCGGTTCCAAGCGGCCCCTAAGTTTAACCGAATGGAAGCTCCGGAGGAGGAGGGCATGCTCGCGTCACAGTAAGCCGAAGAGGAGCATCTTCCCCGGGCACGGGCGGTGCCAAGCGGCCCCTAAGTTTAACCGAATGGAAGCTCCGGGGGAGGAGGGCGAGTGTGTGTCACAGTTAAGCCGAATTGGAGCACCTCTTTCGCCCGGGCACGAGCGGAGCGCGAAGCTGTCAGTTATGAATGTATAAAAGAATAAATAAATAAAGAATGCCACCTTTCATTTCACAGGGCACACCGGACGGCGTACCAGCAGGTAAAAGTCGGAGTAATTAAATAAATACAAAAAGAATGGCTGGGGAATAAAAAAATAATACGTTTTAATAATAATTTGGTTTTTTTGTTATAACATTAATTTCACTCTCTCTCTCTCTCTCTCTCTCTCTCCCCCCGTATATATATATATATATATATATATATATATATATATATATATATATATATATATATATATATATATATATTATTATATATATTGTATTTTCTTTTAAGCATTTTTGATGGTGCGCCGCTACTCCGCGGATTTTCAGTTTCCGCGGGTGGTCTCGGTCCCCATTAACCGCGATAACCAAGGGTTCACTGTACTCCATAAAATTTACAAAAAGCGAGGTGAAACACTCAACCAGGGCTGCTTTTTTGAACATTTCTCGAGGGCCATGGCGAGCCATTTCAAAAAAGCTGCACAACTAACGTATAAAATATTTATAAATTTGCTCTGCCTGATGTGTGTGTCAAGTTTCACGAGTTGTCGTTCATATTTAGAACCTCATAATCAGCGTTGTTTTATTGCCAAACAGTGCAATGCCACTCCCACAACTTTTCACGAAAAAGGATGAATTTCGTATTGTGACATCCTCATGGCCGAAACAGTCCTCCGAGCATATATGAGGGCGACCTTGTTGAGTTGCACGGAGAAAAACATCCAAGAAAATAACTTGTATTAGCTTTTACCAGTTGGTGGCGCTACTACTACGATGAAAAATAAGTTGGTAGATGTCTTCAGGGCTGAAGTATCCTCAAATGTGTACAACTTCGAGAAGATAGGATCATCTGAGTCATGTTGCCGGAGCTTTTGTTGCCACAAAGTACAATGGGAATTTTCAGCACCGTAATTGCCACGCCTTTTGCCAAAACGTCACAAAACTCGGCAGAGAGTAAGATCATTGTCTTGAGTCTTTTCTGACTAATTTTCAGTCGGATTCGTCAAAAGGGCACCGTGCAGTACGTGAAAATTAAAATAAAAACAAATTTTTGATTCCACTTGGCGGCGCTGTGTGTATAACAAAATAATAACATTAAGATGTCTTCAGGTCGGGACATTTTATTTACAGGTGAAGGTTTGGATTTTTAGGAGCATGTGCAGGGGAGTTATTAAGCATTCATTTATTTGTATTAGGTTCATTTTGTCTTCTTATTATTGATATTTGACTGATTCATTAAAAGCAGACAATTATGTTTTAGGTTAATTTTTTACCTGACATGTTTCGGCGAGTCTTTCGCCTTCTTCAGAGTGTCGCATGATGGTGTCTTGAGACCCGTCTTTATCAGCTGATGTTCCATGAGGGTGTGACTTACCTGTCAAAAAAATGAAAAATCAGAGCAGGAAAAGAACAAGCACAACATGAACATTACAAATCAGCAATCACTGACCACTGCAAAAGGGAAAACCACATCATGGACCGGGAGAAGGGCAGGGTCATCCGCACCGAAGAGAACAAACAACAGCGCTGGATCAGAGAGGCCATTGAGATCTGCAAGCGAGGCATAAAAACCATGAACAGAGACAAGGGAGCCTTCATCCTCTCTACCACCTAGAGCAGCATCTTGGCGGAGTGAACGGACAGCGGGGGGTGTGACTTGCCTTCATTCTTGTGACAGGTAAGTCACGCCCTCATGGAACATCAGCTGATAAAGACGGGTCACAAGACACCATCATGTGACACTCTGAAGAAGGTGAAAGACTTTCGTATTGTGACATCCTCAAGGCCTAAACACTCATCCGAGCAAATATAAGGTAGATTTTGTGAACCTGCCCGGAGAAAAACATCAACGAAAATAATTTGTATTTGTTTTAACCAGTTGGTGGCGCTACCACTGCGATCAAAAATAAGTTGGCAGCCGTCTTCAGGGCCTGAACATCCTCAAATGTGAAAAATTTTGAGAAGATGGATCATCTGAATCATTTTGCAGGAACTTTTGTTGCCACGGAGAATAATCAGACTCTGCGGCACCGCAATAGCCACGCCCTTCGAAGGAAAGTCACAAAAATAGGGATAGAGTAAGATCAATGTCTTGAGTCTTTTCTAGCCAATTTTCAATCGGATTCGTTAAAAGGGCACCGTGCAGTACGTCAAAATGTAAAAAATTATATTGATTGGCGCAAGGTGTATAACAGAATATAAACATATAGATGTCTTCAGGTACCGACTCTTTATGTACATGTGAAGTTTTGGATTTTTAGCAGCATGTGCAGGAGAGTTATTAAGCATTTTGTCCACTGCGGCGAAGGAAATCTTAAGTGAAAACTTTGAAGCCCCGCCCCCGTCATATAGTATTTCGGAAACAAAAGATTTTAGCCCCAGTGTTTGTCCCAGGTCTTAAGATGCTACAGACAGAATTTTAAGGCAATCAGATGAAGCCTTTAGGATCAGGGTGCAAAAGAATGACCCCTGTAAACATGCAAAAAAGGGCAAAAGTCGGACTTTCAAAAATTCATAACTCACTTCCTGTTCATATTAGACGTTTAAAATATCAAATTTCTCGCTATGCCCGATGAGACTGCCAAGTTTGGTGAGTTTTTGTGCATGTTTCGGGGGTCAAAAATGCGATCGTACAATCGGAAAAATAATAATAATAATAATTTCTACAAAAACAACAGGGACTTCGCAGCGGTCGCTGCTCAGGCCCTAATAATAATAATAATAATAATAAAAGTAATAATATTTTCTAGAAAAACAATAGGGACCTCGCAGCCGTCGCAGCTCGGGCCCTAATAACAATTTCTAGAAAAACAATAGGGACCTCGCAGCGGTCACTGCTCGGGCCCTAATAATAATAATAATAATAATTTCCACAAAAACAATGGGGACCTCGTAGCGGTCGCTGCTCGGGCCCTAATAATAATTTCTACATAAACAATAGGAACCTCGCCGCGGTCGCTGCTCGGGCCCCAATAATAATTTCTACACAAAGTCCATTGTGGTGACCCGCCCCTTTTAAGTAAATTCAAAATGGCCGACTTCCTGTAAAACCTAGCTCATTGCTCCAAGAGACTTTTTTGTAGGTCTTGGTCTTATACATACAGTGAACCCTCGCTACTTCGCGGTTCACCTTTCGCGGGTTCAGTGCTTCGCGGGTATAAAAAATATTCGGGGGCATTGTAGTTTCGCCGAGCGGCACGACGGGGCGCTGGAGCGGTTAGACGGCCGGCGTGCGCCGAAGAAGAGCGTGGGCGAAGAGGAGAGTGGACGAAGAAGAGCACGTTCCCCCGGACACGATCGGTGGCGACGTTTCGCGCGGTTCGGACCGTACCAGGGCTCCGGCCGGCGTGCGTGGCAGTTAAGCCGTAGAGGAGCACCGTCCCCGGGCACGGGCGGTGCCAAGCGGCCCCTAAGTTTAACCGAATGGAAGCTCCGGAGGAGGAGGGCATGCTCGCGTCACAGTAAGCCGAAGAGGAGCACCTTCCCCGGGCACGGGCGGTTCCAAGCGGCCCCTAAGTTTAACCAAATGGAAGCTCCGGAGGAGGAGGGCATGCTCGCGTCACAGTAAGCCGAAGAGGAGCACGTTTGCCGGGCACGGGCGGTTCCAAGCGGCCCCTAAGTTTAACCGAATGGAAGCTCCGGAGGAGGCGGGCATGCTCGCGTCACAGTAAGCCGAAGAGGAGCACCTTCCCCGGGCACGGGCGGTGCCAAGCGGCCCCTAAGTTTAACCGAATGGAAGCTCCGGGGGAGGAGGGCGGGCGTGTGTCACAGTTAAGCCGAATTGGAACACCTCTTCCGCCCGGGCACGAACGGAGCGCGAAGCTGTCAGTTATGAATGAATAAATGAATAAATAAATAAATAATTAAAGAATGCCACCTTTCATTTCACAGGGAACACCGGACGGCGTACCAGCAGGTAAAAGTCGGAGTAATTAAATAAATACAAAAAGAATGGCTGGGGAATAAAAAAATAATACGTTTTAATAATAATTTGTTTTTTTTGTTATAACATGAATTTCACTCTCTCTCTCTCTCTCTCTCTCTCTCCCCGTATATATATATATATATATATATATATATATATATTTATTATATATATTGTATTTTCTTTTAAGCATTTTTGAAGGTGCGCCGCTACTTCGCGGATTTTCAGTTTCCGCGGGTGGTCTCGGTCCCCATTAACCGCGATAACCGAGGGTTCACTGTACTCCATAAAATTTACAAAAAGCGAGGTGAAACACTCAACCAGGGCTGCTTTTTTGAATATTTCTCGAGGGCCATGGCGAGCCATTTCAAAAAAGCTGCACAACTAACGTATAAAATATTGATAAATTTGCTCTGCCTGATGTGTGTGTCAAGTTTCACGAGTTGTCGTTCATATTTAGAACCTCATAATCAGCGTTGTTTTATTGCCAAACAGTGCAATGCCACTCCCACAACTTTTCACGAAAAAGGATGAATTTCGTATTGTGACATCCTCATGGCCGAAACAGTCCTCCGAGCATATATGAGGGCGACCTTGTTGAGTTGCACGGAGAAAAACATCCAAGAAAATAACTTGTATTAGCTTTTACCAGTTGGTGGCGCTACTACTACGATGAAAAATAAGTTGGTAGATGTCTTCAGGGCTGAAGTATCCTCAAATGTGTACAACTTCGAGAAGATAGGATCATCTGAGTCATGTTGGCGGAGCTTTTGTTGCCACAAAGTACAATCGGACTTTTCAGCACCGTAATAGCCACGCCTTTTGCCAAAACGTCACAAAACTCGGCAGAGAGTAAGATCATTGTCTTGAGTCTTTTCTGACTAATTTTCAGTCGGATTCGTCAAAAGGGCACGGTGCAGTACGTGAAAATTAAAATAAAAACAAATTTTTGATTCCACTTGGCGGCGCTGTGTGTATAACAAAATAATAACATTAAGATGTCTTCAGGTCGGGACATTTTATTTACAGGTGAAGGTTTGGATTTTTAGGAGCATGTGCAGGGGAGTTATTAAGCATTCATTTATTTGTATTAGGTTCATTTTGTCTTCTTATGATTGATATTTGACAGATTCATTAAAAGCAGACAATTATGTTTTCGGTAAATTTTTTACCTGACATGTTTCGGCGAGTCTTTCGCCTTCTTCAGAGTGTCGCATGATGGTGTCTTGAGACCCGTCTTTATCAGCTGATGTTCCATGAGGGTGTGACTTACCTGTCAAAAAAATGAAAAATCAGAGCAGTAAAAGAACAAGCACAACATGAACATTACAAATCAGCAATCACTGACCACTGCAAAAGGGAAAACCACATCATGGACCGGGAGAAGGGCAGGGTCATCCGCACAGAAGAGAACAAACAACAGCGCTGGATCAGAGAGGCCATTGAGATCTGCAAGCGAGGCATAAAAACCATGAACAGAGACAAGGGAGCCTTCATCCTCTCTACCACCTGGACCAGCATCTTGGCGGAGTGAACGGACAGCGGGGGGCGTGACTTGCCTTCATTCTTGTGACAGGTAAGTCACGCCCTCATGGAACATCAGCTGATAAAGACGGGCCACAAGACACCATCATGTGACACTCTGAAGAAGGCGAAAGACTTTCGTATTGTGACATCCTCAAGGCCGAAACACTCATCCGAGCAAATATAAGGTAGATTTTGTTCACCTGCCCGGAGAAAAACATCAACGAAAATAATTTGTATTTGTTTTAACCAGTTGGTGGCGCTACCACTGCGATCAAAAATAAGTTGGCAGCCGTCTTCAGGGCCTGAATATCCTCAAATGTGAAAAATTTCGAGAAGATGGATCATCTGAATCATTTTGCAGGAACTTTTGTTGCCACGGAGAATAATCAGACTCTACGGCACCGTAATAGCCACGCCCTTCGAAGGAAAGTCACAAAAATAGGGATAGAGTAAGATCAATGTCTTGAGTCTTTTCTAGCCAATTTTCAATCGGATTCGTTAAAAGGGCACCGTGCAGTTCGTCAAAATGTAAAAAATGATATTGATTGGCGCAAGGTGTATAACTGAATATAAACATATAGATGTCTTCAGGTACCGACTCTTTATGTACATGTGAAGTTTTGGATTTTTAGCAGCATGTGCAAGAGAGTTATTAAGCATTTTGTCCATTGCGGCGAAGGAAATCTTAAGTGAAAACTTCGAAGCCCCGCCCCCGTCATATAGTATTTCGGAAACAAAAAGTTTTAGCCCCAGTGTTTGTCCCAGGTCTTAAGATGCTACAGACAGAATTTTAAGGCAATCAGATGAAACCTTTAGGATCAGGGTGCAAAAGAATGACCCCTGTAAACATGCAAAAAAGGGCAAAAGTCGGACTTTCAAAAATTCATAACTCACTTCCTGTTCATATTAGACGTTAAAATATAAAATTTTTCGCCATGCCCGATGAGACTGCCAAGTTTGGTGAATTTTTGTGCATGTTTCGGGGGTCAAAAATGCAATCGAACAATCGGAAAAATAATAATAATAATAATTTCTACAAAAACAATAGGGACTTCGCAGCGGTCGCTGCTCAGGCCCTAATAATAATAATAATAATAATAAAAGTAATAATATTTTCTACAAAAACAATAGGGACCTCGCAGCCGTCGCAGCTTGGGCCCTAATAACAATTTCTAGAAAAACAATAGGGACCTCGCAGCGGTCACTGCTCGGGCCCTAATAATAATAATAATAAAAATAATAATAATTTCTACAAAAACAATGGGGACCTCGTAGCGGTCGCTGCTCGGGCCCTAATAATAATTTCTACAAAAACAATAGGGACCTCGCCGCGGTCGCTGCTCGGGCCCCAATAATAATTTCTACACAAAGTCCATTGTGGTGACCCGCCCCCTTTTAAGTAAATTCAAAATGGCCGACTTCCTGTAAAACCTAGCTCATTGCTCCAAGAGACTTTTTTGTAGGTCTTGGTCTTATACATACAGTGAACCCTCGCTACTTGGCGGTTCACCTTTCGCGGGTTCAGTGTTTCGCGGGTCTAAAAAATATTCGGGGGCATTGTAGTTTCGCCGAGCGGCACGACGGGGTGCTGGAGCGGTTAGACGGCCGGCGTGCGCCGAAGAAGAGCGTGGGCGAAGAGGAGAGTGGACGAAGAAGAGCACGTTCCCCCGGACACGATCGGTGGCGACGTTTCGCGCGGTTCGGACAGTACCAGAGCTCCGGCCGGCGTGCGTGGCAGTTAAGCCGTAGAGGAGAACCTTCCCCGGGCACGGGCGGTGCCAAGCGGCCCCTAAGTTTAACCGAATGGAAGCTCCGGAGGAGGAGGGCATGCTCGCGTCACAGTAAGCCGAAGAGGAGCACCTTCCCCGGGCACGGGCGGTTCCAAGCGGCCCCTAAGTTTAACCGAATGGAAGCTCCGGAGGAGGAGGGCATGCTCGCGTCACAGTAAGCCGAAGAGGAGCACCTTCCCCGGGCACGGGCGGTGCCAAGCGGCCCCTAAGTTTAACCGAATGGAAGCTCCGGGGGAGGAGGGCGAGTGTGTGTCACAGTTAAGCCGAATTGGAGCACCTCTTTCGCCCGGGCACGAGCGGAGCGCGAAGCTGTCAGTTATGAATGTATAAAAGAATAAATAAATAAAGAATGCCACCTTTCATTTCACAGGGCACACCGGACGGCGTACCAGCAGGTAAAAGTCGGAGTAATTAAATAAATACAAAAAGAATGGCTGGGGAATAAAAAAATAATACGTTTTAATAATAATTTGGTTTTTTTGTTATAACATTAATTTCACTCTCTCTCTCTCTCTCTCTCTCTCTCCCCCCGTATATATATATATATATATATATATATATATATATATATATATATATATATATATATATATATATATATATATATATATATATATATATATATATTTATTATATATATTGTATTTTCTTTTAAGCATTTTTGATGGTGCGCCGCTACTCCGCGGATTTTCAGTTTCCGCGGGTGGTCTCGGTCCCCATTAACCGCGATAACCAAGGGTTCACTGTACTCCATAAAATTTACAAAAAGCGAGGTGAAACACTCAACCAGGGCTGCTTTTTTGAACATTTCTCGAGGGCCATGGCGAGCCATTTCAAAAAAGCTGCACAACTAACGTATAAAATATTTATAAATTTGCTCTGCCTGATGTGTGTGTCAAGTTTCACGAGTTGTCGTTCATATTTAGAACCTCATAATCAGCGTTGTTTTATTGCCAAACAGTGCAATGCCACTCCCACAACTTTTCACGAAAAAGGATGAATTTCGTATTGTGACATCCTCATGGCCGAAACAGTCCTCCGAGCATATATGAGGGCGACCTTGTTGAGTTGCACGGAGAAAAACATCCAAGAAAATAACTTGTATTAGCTTTTACCAGTTGGTGGCGCTACTACTACGATGAAAAATAAGTTGGTAGATATCTTCAGGGCTGAAGTATCCTCAAATGTGTACAACTTCGAGAAGATAGGATCATCTGAGTCATGTTGCCGGAGCTTTTGTTGCCACAAAGTACAATCGGAATTTTCAGCACCGTAATTGCCACGCCTTTTGCCAAAACGTCACAAAACTCGGCAGAGAGTAAGATCATTGTCTTGAGTCTTTTCTGACTAATTTTCAGTCGGATTCGTCAAAAGGGCACCGTGCAGTACGTGAAAATTAAAATAAAAACAAATTTTTGATTCCACTTGGCGGCGCTGTGTGTATAACAAAATAATAACATTAAGATGTCTTCAGGTCGGGACATTTTATTTACAGGTGAAGGTTTGGATTTTTAGGAGCATGTGCAGGGGAGTTATTAAGCATTCATTTATTTGTATTAGGTTCATTTTGTCTTCTTATTATTGATATTTGACTGATTCATTAAAAGCAGACAATTATGTTTTAGGTTAATTTTTTACCTGACATGTTTCGGCGAGTCTTTCGCCTTCTTCAGAGTGTCGCATGATGGTGTCTTGAGACCCGTCTTTATCAGCTGATGTTCCATGAGGGTGTGACTTACCTGTCAAAAAAATGAAAAATCAGAGCAGGAAAAGAACAAGCACAACATGAACATTACAAATAAGCAATCACTGACCACTGCAAAAGGGAAAACCACATCATGGACCGGGAGAAGGGCAGGGTCATCCGCACCGAAGAGAACAAACAACAGCGCTGGATCAGAGAGGCCATTGAGATCTGCAAGCGAGGCATAAAAACCATGAACAGAGACAAGGGAGCCTTCATCCTCTCTACCACCTAGAGCAGCATCTTGGCGGAGTGAACGGACAGCGGGGGGTGTGACTTGCCTTCATTCTTGTGACAGGTAAGTCACGCCCTCATGGAACATCAGCTGATAAAGACGGGTCACAAGACACCATCATGTGACACTCTGAAGAAGGTGAAAGACTTTCGTATTGTGACATCCTCAAGGCCTAAACACTCATCCGAGCAAATATAAGGTAGATTTTGTGAACCTGCCCGGAGAAAAACATCAACGAAAATAATTTGTATTTGTTTTAACCAGTTGGTGGCGCTACCACTGCGATCAAAAATAAGTTGGCAGCCGTCTTCAGGGCCTGAATATCCTCAAATGTGAAAAATTTTGAGAAGATGGATCATCTGAATCATTTTGCAGGAACTTTTGTTGCCACGGAGAATAATCAGACTCTGCGGCACCGCAATAGCCACGCCCTTCGAAGGAAAGTCACAAAAATAGGGATAGAGTAAGATCAATGTCTTGAGTCTTTTCTAGCCAATTTTCAATCGGATTCGTTAAAAGGGCACCGTGCAGTACGTCAAAATGTAAAAAATTATATTGATTGGCGCAAGGTGTATAACAGAATATAAACATATAGATGTCTTCAGGTACCGACTCTTTATGTACATGTGAAGTTTTGGATTTTTAGCAGCATGTGCAGGAGAGTTATTAAGCATTTTGTCCACTGCGGCGAAGGAAATCTTAAGTGAAAACTTTGAAGCCCCGCCCCCGTCATATAGTATTTCGGAAACAAAAGATTTTAGCCCCAGTGTTTGTCCCAGGTCTTAAGATGCTACAGACAGAATTTTAAGGCAATCAGATGAAGCCTTTAGGATCAGGGTGCAAAAGAATGACCCCTGTAAACATGCAAAAAAGGGCAAAAGTCGGACTTTCAAAAATTCATAACTCACTTCCTGTTCATATTAGACGTTTAAAATATCAAATTTCTCGCTATGCCCGATGAGACTGCCAAGTTTGGTGAGTTTTTGTGCATGTTTCGGGGGTCAAAAATGCGATCGTACAATCGGAAAAATAATAATAATAATAATTTCTACAAAAACAACAGGGACTTCGCAGCGGTCGCTGCTCAGGCCCTAATAATAATAATAATAATAATAAAAGTAATAATATTTTCTAGAAAAACAATAGGGACCTCGCAGCCGTCGCAGCTCGGGCCCTAATAACAATTTCTAGAAAAACAATAGGGACCTCGCAGCGGTCACTGCTCGGGCCCTAATAATAATAATAATAATAATTTCCACAAAAACAATGGGGACCTCGTAGCGGTCGCTGCTCGGGCCCTAATAATAATTTCTACATAAACAATAGGAACCTCGCCGCGGTCGCTGCTCGGGCCCCAATAATAATTTCTACACAAAGTCCATTGTGGTGACCCGCCCCTTTTAAGTAAATTCAAAATGGCCGACTTCCTGTAAAACCTAGCTCATTGCTCCAAGAGACTTTTTTGTAGGTCTTGGTCTTATACATACAGTGAACCCTCGCTACTTCGCGGTTCACCTTTCGCGGGTTCAGTGCTTCGCGGGTATAAAAAATATTCGGGGGCATTGTAGTTTCGCCGAGCGGCACGACGGGGCGCTGGAGCGGTTAGACGGCCGGCGTGCGCCGAAGAAGAGCGTGGGCGAAGAGGAGAGTGGACGAAGAAGAGCACGTTCCCCCGGACACGATCGGTGGCGACGTTTCGCGCGGTTCGGACCGTACCAGGGCTCCGGCCGGCGTGCGTGGCAGTTAAGCCGTAGAGGAGCACCGTCCCCGGGCACGGGCGGTGCCAAGCGGCCCCTAAGTTTAACCGAATGGAAGCTCCGGAGGAGGAGGGCATGCTCGCGTCACAGTAAGCCGAAGAGGAGCACCTTCCCCGGGCACGGGCGGTTCCAAGCGGCCCCTAAGTTTAACCAAATGGAAGCTCCGGAGGAGGAGGGCATGCTCGCGTCACAGTAAGCCGAAGAGGAGCACCTTTGCCGGGCACGGGCGGTTCCAAGCGGCCCCTAAGTTTAACCGAATGGAAGCTCCGGAGGAGGCGGGCATGCTCGCGTCACAGTAAGCCGAAGAGGAGCACCTTCCCCGGGCACGGGCGGTGCCAAGCGGCCCCTAAGTTTAACCGAATGGAAGCTCCGGGGGAGGAGGGCGGGCGTGTGTCACAGTTAAGCCGAATTGGAACACCTCTTCCGCCCGGGCACGAACGGAGCGCGAAGCTGTCAGTTATGAATGAATAAATGAATAAATAAATAAATAATTAAAGAATGCCACCTTTCATTTCACAGGGAACACCGGACGGCGTACCAGCAGGTAAAAGTCGGAGTAATTAAATAAATACAAAAAGAATGGCTGGGGAATAAAAAAATAATACGTTTTAATAATAATTTGTTTTTTTTGTTATAACATGAATTTCACTCTCTCTCTCTCTCTCTCTCTCTCTCCCCGTATATATATATATATATATATATATATATATATATATATTTATTATATATATTGTATTTTCTTTTAAGCATTTTTGAAGGTGCGCCGCTACTTCGCGGATTTTCAGTTTCCGCGGGTGGTCTCGGTCCCCATTAACCGCGATAACCGAGGGTTCACTGTACTCCATAAAATTTACAAAAAGCGAGGTGAAACACTCAACCAGGGCTGCTTTTTTGAATATTTCTCGAGGGCCATGGCGAGCCATTTCAAAAAAGCTGCACAACTAACGTATAAAATATTGATAAATTTGCTCTGCCTGATGTGTGTGTCAAGTTTCACGAGTTGTCGTTCATATTTAGAACCTCATAATCAGCGTTGTTTTATTGCCAAACAGTGCAATGCCACTCCCACAACTTTTCACGAAAAAGGATGAATTTCGTATTGTGACATCCTCATGGCCGAAACAGTCCTCCGAGCATATATGAGGGCGACCTTGTTGAGTTGCACGGAGAAAAACATCCAAGAAAATAACTTGTATTAGCTTTTACCAGTTGGTGGCGCTACTACTACGATGAAAAATAAGTTGGTAGATGTCTTCAGGGCTGAAGTATCCTCAAATGTGTACAACTTCGAGAAGATAGGATCATCTGAGTCATGTTGGCGGAGCTTTTGTTGCCACAAAGTACAATCGGACTTTTCAGCACCGTAATAGCCACGCCTTTTGCCAAAACGTCACAAAACTCGGCAGAGAGTAAGATCATTGTCTTGAGTCTTTTCTGACTAATTTTCAGTCGGATTCGTCAAAAGGGCACGGTGCAGTACGTGAAAATTAAAATAAAAACAAATTTTTGATTCCACTTGGCGGCGCTGTGTGTATAACAAAATAATAACATTAAGATGTCTTCAGGTCGGGACATTTTATTTACAGGTGAAGGTTTGGATTTTTAGGAGCATGTGCAGGGGAGTTATTAAGCATTCATTTATTTGTATTAGGTTCATTTTGTCTTCTTATGATTGATATTTGACAGATTCATTAAAAGCAGACAATTATGTTTTCGGTAAATTTTTTACCTGACATGTTTCGGCGAGTCTTTCGCCTTCTTCAGAGTGTCGCATGATGGTGTCTTGAGACCCGTCTTTATCAGCTGATGTTCCATGAGGGTGTGACTTACCTGTCAAAAAAATGAAAAATCAGAGCAGTAAAAGAACAAGCACAACATGAACATTACAAATCAGCAATCACTGACCACTGCAAAAGGGAAAACCACATCATGGACCGGGAGAAGGGCAGGGTCATCCGCACAGAAGAGAACAAACAACAGCGCTGGATCAGAGAGGCCATTGAGATCTGCAAGCGAGGCATAAAAACCATGAACAGAGACAAGGGAGCCTTCATCCTCTCTACCACCTGGACCAGCATCTTGGCGGAGTGAACGGACAGCGGAGGGCGTGACTTGCCTTCATTCTTGTGACAGGTAAGTCACGCCCTCATGGAACATCAGCTGATAAAGACGGGCCACAAGACACCATCATGTGACACTCTGAAGAAGGCGAAAGACTTTCGTATTGTGACATCCTCAAGGCTGAAACACTCATCCGAGCAAATATAAGGTAGATTTTGTTCACCTGCCCGGAGAAAAACATCAACGAAAATAATTTGTATTTGTTTTAACCAGTTGGTGGCGCTACCACTGCGATCAAAAATAAGTTGGCAGCCGTCTTCAGGGCCTGAATATCCTCAAATGTGAAAAATTTCGAGAAGATGGATCATCTGAATCATTTTGCAGGAACTTTTGTTGCCACGGAGAATAATCAGACTCTGCGGCACCGTAATAGCCACGCCCTTCGAAGGAAAGTCACAAAAATAGGGATAGAGTAAGATCAATGTCTTGAGTCTTTTCTAGCCAATTTTCAATCGGATTCGTTAAAAGGGCACCGTGCAGTTCGTCAAAATGTAAAAAATGATATTGATTGGCGCAAGGTGTATAACTGAATATAAACATATAGATGTCTTCAGGTACCGACTCTTTATGTACATGTGAAGTTTTGGATTTTTAGCAGCATGTGCAAGAGAGTTATTAAGCATTTTGTCCATTGCGGCGAAGGAAATCTTAAGTGAAAACTTCGAAGCCCCGCCCCCGTCATATAGTATTTCGGAAACAAAAAGTTTTAGCCCCAGTGTTTGTCCCAGGTCTTAAGATGCTACAGACAGAATTTTAAGGCAATCAGATGAAGCCTTTAGGATCAGGGTGCAAAAGAATGACCCCTGTAAACATGCAAAAAAGGGCAAAAGTCGGACTTTCAAAAATTCATAACTCACTTCCTGTTCATATTAGACGTTAAAATATAAAATTTTTCGCCATGCCCGATGAGACTGCCAAGTTTGGTGAATTTTTGTGCATGTTTCGGGGGTCAAAAATGCAATCGAACAATCGGAAAAATAATAATAATAATAATTTCTACAAAAACAATAGGGACTTCGCAGCGGTCGCTGCTCAGGCCCTAATAATAATAATAATAATAATAAAAGTAATAATATTTTCTACAAAAACAATAGGGACCTCGCAGCCGTCGCAGCTTGGACCCTAATAACAATTTCTAGAAAAACAATAGGGACCTCGCAGCGGTCACTGCTCGGGCCCTAATAATAATAATAATAATAATTTCCACAAAAACAATGGGGACCTCGTAGCGGTCGCTGCTCGGGCCCTAATAATAATTTCTACATAAACAATAGGAACCTCGCCGCGGTCGCTGCTCGGGCCCCAATAATAATTTCTACACAAAGTCCATTGTGGTGACCCGCCCCTTTTAAGTAAATTCAAAATGGCCGACTTCCTGTAAAACCTAGCTCATTGCTCCAAGAGACTTTTTTGTAGGTCTTGGTCTTATACATACAGTGAACCCTCGCTACTTCGCGGTTCACCTTTCGCGGGTTCAGTGCTTCGCGGGTATAAAAAATATTCGGGGGCATTGTAGTTTCGCCGAGCGGCACGACGGGGCGCTGGAGCGGTTAGACGGCCGGCGTGCGCCGAAGAAGAGCGTGGGCGAAGAGGAGAGTGGACGAAGAAGAGCACGTTCCCCCGGACACGATCGGTGGCGACGTTTCGCGCGGTTCGGACCGTACCAGGGCTCCGGCCGGCGTGCGTGGCAGTTAAGCCGTAGAGGAGCACCGTCCCCGGGCACGGGCGGTGCCAAGCGGCCCCTAAGTTTAACCGAATGGAAGCTCCGGAGGAGGAGGGCATGCTCGCGTCACAGTAAGCCGAAGAGGAGCACCTTCCCCGGGCACGGGCGGTTCCAAGCGGCCCCTAAGTTTAACCGAATGGAAGCTCCGGAGGAGGAGGGCATGCTCGCGTCACAGTAAGCCGAAGAGGAGCACCTTCCCCGGGCACGGGCGGTGCCAAGCGGCCCCTAAGTTTAACCGAATGGAAGCTCCGGGGGAGGAGGGCGAGTGTGTGTCACAGTTAAGCCGAATTGGAGCACCTCTTTCGCCCGGGCACGAGCGGAGCGCGAAGCTGTCAGTTATGAATGTATAAAAGAATAAATAAATAAAGAATGCCACCTTTCATTTCACAGGGCACACCGGACGGCGTACCAGCAGGTAAAAGTCGGAGTAATTAAATAAATACAAAAAGAATGGCTGGGGAATAAAAAAATAATACGTTTTAATAATAATTTGGTTTTTTTGTTATAGCATTAATTTCACTCTCTCTCTCTCTCTCTCTCTCTCTCCCCCCGTATATATATATATATATATATATATATATATATATATATATATATATATATATATATATATATATATATATATTATTATATATATTGTATTTTCTTTTAAGCATTTTTGATGGTGCGCCGCTACTCCGCGGATTTTCAGTTTCCGCGGGTGGTCTCGGTCCCCATTAACCGCGATAACCAAGGGTTCACTGTACTCCATAAAATTTACAAAAAGCGAGGTGAAACACTCAACCAGGGCTGCTTTTTTGAACATTTCTCGAGGGCCATGGCGAGCCATTTCAAAAAAGCTGCACAACTAACGTATAAAATATTTATAAATTTGCTCTGCCTGATGTGTGTGTCAAGTTTCACGAGTTGTCGTTCATATTTAGAACCTCATAATCAGCGTTGTTTTATTGCCAAACAGTGCAATGCCACTCCCACAACTTTTCACGAAAAAGGATGAATTTCGTATTGTGACATCCTCATGGCCGAAACAGTCCTCCGAGCATATATGAGGGCGACCTTGTTGAGTTGCACGGAGAAAAACATCCAAGAAAATAACTTGTATTAGCTTTTACCAGTTGGTGGCGCTACTACTACGATGAAAAATAAGTTGGTAGATATCTTCAGGGCTGAAGTATCCTCAAATGTGTACAACTTCGAGAAGATAGGATCATCTGAGTCATGTTGCCGGAGCTTTTGTTGCCACAAAGTACAATCGGAATTTTCAGCACCGTAATTGCCACGCCTTTTGCCAAAACGTCACAAAACTCGGCAGAGAGTAAGATCATTGTCTTGAGTCTTTTCTGACTAATTTTCAGTCGGATTCGTCAAAAGGGCACCGTGCAGTACGTGAAAATTAAAATAAAAACAAATTTTTGATTCCACTTGGCGGCGCTGTGTGTATAACAAAATAATAACATTAAGATGTCTTCAGGTCGGGACATTTTATTTACAGGTGAAGGTTTGGATTTTTAGGAGCATGTGCAGGGGAGTTATTAAGCATTCATTTATTTGTATTAGGTTCATTTTGTCTTCTTATTATTGATATTTGACTGATTCATTAAAAGCAGACAATTATGTTTTAGGTTAATTTTTTACCTGACATGTTTCGGCGAGTCTTTCGCCTTCTTCAGAGTGTCGCATGATGGTGTCTTGAGACCCGTCTTTATCAGCTGATGTTCCATGAGGGTGTGACTTACCTGTCAAAAAAATGAAAAATCAGAGCAGGAAAAGAACAAGCACAACATGAACATTACAAATCAGCAATCACTGACCACTGCAAAAGGGAAAACCACATCATGGACCGGGAGAAGGGCAGGGTCATCCGCACCGAAGAGAACAAACAACAGCGCTGGATCAGAGAGGCCATTGAGATCTGCAAGCGAGGCATAAAAACCATGAACAGAGACAAGGGAGCCTTCATCCTCTCTACCACCTAGAGCAGCATCTTGGCGGAGTGAACGGACAGCGGGGGGTGTGACTTGCCTTCATTCTTGTGACAGGTAAGTCACGCCCTCATGGAACATCAGCTGATAAAGACGGGTCACAAGACACCATCATGTGACACTCTGAAGAAGGTGAAAGACTTTCGTATTGTGACATCCTCAAGGCCTAAACACTCATCCGAGCAAATATAAGGTAGATTTTGTGAACCTGCCCGGAGAAAAACATCAACGAAAATAATTTGTATTTGTTTTAACCAGTTGGTGGCGCTACCACTGCGATCAAAAATAAGTTGGCAGCCGTCTTCAGGGCCTGAATATCCTCAAATGTGAAAAATTTTGAGAAGATGGATCATCTGAATCATTTTGCAGGAACTTTTGTTGCCACGGAGAATAATCAGACTCTGCGGCACCGCAATAGCCACGCCCTTCGAAGGAAAGTCACAAAAATAGGGATAGAGTAAGATCAATGTCTTGAGTCTTTTCTAGCCAATTTTCAATCGGATTCGTTAAAAGGGCACCGTGCAGTACGTCAAAATGTAAAAAATTATATTGATTGGCGCAAGGTGTATAACAGAATATAAACATATAGATGTCTTCAGGTACCGACTCTTTATGTACATGTGAAGTTTTGGATTTTTAGCAGCATGTGCAGGAGAGTTATTAAGCATTTTGTCCACTGCGGCGAAGGAAATCTTAAGTGAAAACTTTGAAGCCCCGCCCCCGTCATATAGTATTTCGGAAACAAAAGATTTTAGCCCCAGTGTTTGTCCCAGGTCTTAAGATGCTACAGACAGAATTTTAAGGCAATCAGATGAAGCCTTTAGGATCAGGGTGCAAAAGAATGACCCCTGTAAACATGCAAAAAAGGGCAAAAGTCGGACTTTCAAAAATTCATAACTCACTTCCTGTTCATATTAGACGTTTAAAATATCAAATTTCTCGCTATGCCCGATGAGACTGCCAAGTTTGGTGAGTTTTTGTGCATGTTTCGGGGGTCAAAAATGCGATCGTACAATCGGAAAAATAATAATAATAATAATTTCTACAAAAACAACAGGGACTTCGCAGCGGTCGCTGCTCAGGCCCTAATAATAATAATAATAATAATAAAAGTAATAATATTTTCTAGAAAAACAATAGGGACCTCGCAGCCGTCGCAGCTCGGGCCCTAATAACAATTTCTAGAAAAACAATAGGGACCTCGCAGCGGTCACTGCTCGGGCCCTAATAATAATAATAATAATAATTTCCACAAAAACAATGGGGACCTCGTAGCGGTCGCTGCTCGGGCCCTAATAATAATTTCTACATAAACAATAGGAACCTCGCCGCGGTCGCTGCTCGGGCCCCAATAATAATTTCTACACAAAGTCCATTGTGGTGACCCGCCCCTTTTAAGTAAATTCAAAATGGCCGACTTCCTGTAAAACCTAGCTCATTGCTCCAAGAGACTTTTTTGTAGGTCTTGGTCTTATACATACAGTGAACCCTCGCTACTTCGCGGTTCACCTTTCGCGGGTTCAGTGCTTCGCGGGTATAAAAAATATTCGGGGGCATTGTAGTTTCGCCGAGCGGCACGACGGGGCGCTGGAGCGGTTAGACGGCCGGCGTGCGCCGAAGAAGAGCGTGGGCGAAGAGGAGAGTGGACGAAGAAGAGCACGTTCCCCCGGACACGATCGGTGGCGACGTTTCGCGCGGTTCGGACCGTACCAGGGCTCCGGCCGGCGTGCGTGGCAGTTAAGCCGTAGAGGAGCACCGTCCCCGGGCACGGGCGGTGCCAAGCGGCCCCTAAGTTTAACCGAATGGAAGCTCCGGAGGAGGAGGGCATGCTCGCGTCACAGTAAGCCGAAGAGGAGCACCTTCCCCGGGCACGGGCGGTTCCAAGCGGCCCCTAAGTTTAACCAAATGGAAGCTCCGGAGGAGGAGGGCATGCTCGCGTCACAGTAAGCCGAAGAGGAGCACCTTTGCCGGGCACGGGCGGTTCCAAGCGGCCCCTAAGTTTAACCGAATGGAAGCTCCGGAGGAGGCGGGCATGCTCGCGTCACAGTAAGCCGAAGAGGAGCACCTTCCCCGGGCACGGGCGGTGCCAAGCGGCCCCTAAGTTTAACCGAATGGAAGCTCCGGGGGAGGAGGGCGGGCGTGTGTCACAGTTAAGCCGAATTGGAACACCTCTTCCGCCCGGGCACGAACGGAGCGCGAAGCTGTCAGTTATGAATGAATAAATGAATAAATAAATAAATAATTAAAGAATGCCACCTTTCATTTCACAGGGAACACCGGACGGCGTACCAGCAGGTAAAAGTCGGAGTAATTAAATAAATACAAAAAGAATGGCTGGGGAATAAAAAAATAATACGTTTTAATAATAATTTGTTTTTTTTGTTATAACATGAATTTCACTCTCTCTCTCTCTCTCTCTCTCTCTCCCCGTATATATATATATATATATATATATATATATATATATATATTATATATATTGTATTTTCTTTTAAGCATTTTTGAAGGTGCGCCGCTACTTCGCGGATTTTCAGTTTCCGCGGGTGGTCTCGGTCCCCATTAACCGCGATAACCGAGGGTTCACTGTACTCCATAAAATTTACAAAAAGCGAGGTGAAACACTCAACCAGGGCTGCTTTTTTGAATATTTCTCGAGGGCCATGGCGAGCCATTTCAAAAAAGCTGCACAACTAACGTATAAAATATTGATAAATTTGCTCTGCCTGATGTGTGTGTCAAGTTTCACGAGTTGTCGTTCATATTTAGAACCTCATAATCAGCGTTGTTTTATTGCCAAACAGTGCAATGCCACTCCCACAACTTTTCACGAAAAAGGATGAATTTCGTATTGTGACATCCTCATGGCCGAAACAGTCCTCCGAGCATATATGAGGGCGACCTTGTTGAGTTGCACGGAGAAAAACATCCAAGAAAATAACTTGTATTAGCTTTTACCAGTTGGTGGCGCTACTACTACGATGAAAAATAAGTTGGTAGATGTCTTCAGGGCTGAAGTATCCTCAAATGTGTACAACTTCGAGAAGATAGGATCATCTGAGTCATGTTGGCGGAGCTTTTGTTGCCACAAAGTACAATCGGACTTTTCAGCACCGTAATAGCCACGCCTTTTGCCAAAACGTCACAAAACTCGGCAGAGAGTAAGATCATTGTCTTGAGTCTTTTCTGACTAATTTTCAGTCGGATTCGTCAAAAGGGCACGGTGCAGTACGTGAAAATTAAAATAAAAACAAATTTTTGATTCCACTTGGCGGCGCTGTGTGTATAACAAAATAATAACATTAAGATGTCTTCAGGTCGGGACATTTTATTTACAGGTGAAGGTTTGGATTTTTAGGAGCATGTGCAGGGGAGTTATTAAGCATTCATTTATTTGTATTAGGTTCATTTTGTCTTCTTATGATTGATATTTGACAGATTCATTAAAAGCAGACAATTATGTTTTCGGTAAATTTTTTACCTGACATGTTTCGGCGAGTCTTTCGCCTTCTTCAGAGTGTCGCATGATGGTGTCTTGAGACCCGTCTTTATCAGCTGATGTTCCATGAGGGTGTGACTTACCTGTCAAAAAAATGAAAAATCAGAGCAGTAAAAGAACAAGCACAACATGAACATTACAAATCAGCAATCACTGACCACTGCAAAAGGGAAAACCACATCATGGACCGGGAGAAGGGCAGGGTCATCCGCACAGAAGAGAACAAACAACAGCGCTGGATCAGAGAGGCCATTGAGATCTGCAAGCGAGGCATAAAAACCATGAACAGAGACAAGGGAGCCTTCATCCTCTCTACCACCTGGACCAGCATCTTGGCGGAGTGAACGGACAGCGGAGGGCGTGACTTGCCTTCATTCTTGTGACAGGTAAGTCACGCCCTCATGGAACATCAGCTGATAAAGACGGGCCACAAGACACCATCATGTGACACTCTGAAGAAGGCGAAAGACTTTCGTATTGTGACATCCTCAAGGCTGAAACACTCATCCGAGCAAATATAAGGTAGATTTTGTTCACCTGCCCGGAGAAAAACATCAACGAAAATAATTTGTATTTGTTTTAACCAGTTGGTGGCGCTACCACTGCGATCAAAAATAAGTTGGCAGCCGTCTTCAGGGCCTGAATATCCTCAAATGTGAAAAATTTCGAGAAGATGGATCATCTGAATCATTTTGCAGGAACTTTTGTTGCCACGGAGAATAATCAGACTCTGCGGCACCGTAATAGCCACGCCCTTCGAAGGAAAGTCACAAAAATAGGGATAGAGTAAGATCAATGTCTTGAGTCTTTTCTAGCCAATTTTCAATCGGATTCGTTAAAAGGGCACCGTGCAGTTCGTCAAAATGTAAAAAATGATATTGATTGGCGCAAGGTGTATAACTGAATATAAACATATAGATGTCTTCAGGTACCGACTCTTTATGTACATGTGAAGTTTTGGATTTTTAGCAGCATGTGCAAGAGAGTTATTAAGCATTTTGTCCATTGCGGCGAAGGAAATCTTAAGTGAAAACTTCGAAGCCCCGCCCCCGTCATATAGTATTTCGGAAACAAAAAGTTTTAGCCCCAGTGTTTGTCCCAGGTCTTAAGATGCTACAGACAGAATTTTAAGGCAATCAGATGAAGCCTTTAGGATCAGGGTGCAAAAGAATGACCCCTGTAAACATGCAAAAAAGGGCAAAAGTCGGACTTTCAAAAATTCATAACTCACTTCCTGTTCATATTAGACGTTAAAATATAAAATTTTTCGCCATGCCCGATGAGACTGCCAAGTTTGGTGAATTTTTGTGCATGTTTCGGGGGTCAAAAATGCAATCGAACAATCGGAAAAATAATAATAATAATAATTTCTACAAAAACAATAGGGACTTCGCAGCGGTCGCTGCTCAGGCCCTAATAATAATAATAATAATAATAAAAGTAATAATATTTTCTACAAAAACAATAGGGACCTCGCAGCCGTCGCAGCTTGGGCCCTAATAACAATTTCTAGAAAAACAATAGGGACCTCGCAGCGGTCACTGCTCGGGCCCTAATAATAATAATAATAATAATTTCCACAAAAACAATGGGGACCTCGTAGCGGTCGCTGCTCGGGCCCTAATAATAATTTCTACATAAACAATAGGAACCTCGCCGCGGTCGCTGCTCGGGCCCCAATAATAATTTCTACACAAAGTCCATTGTGGTGACCCGCCCCTTTTAAGTAAATTCAAAATGGCCGACTTCCTGTAAAACCTAGCTCATTGCTCCAAGAGACTTTTTTGTAGGTCTTGGTCTTATACATACAGTGAACCCTCGCTACTTCGCGGTTCACCTTTCGCGGGTTCAGTGCTTCGCGGGTATAAAAAATATTCGGGGGCATTGTAGTTTCGCCGAGCGGCACGACGGGGCGCTGGAGCGGTTAGACGGCCGGCGTGCGCCGAAGAAGAGCGTGGGCGAAGAGGAGAGTGGACGAAGAAGAGCACGTTCCCCCGGACACGATCGGTGGCGACGTTTCGCGCGGTTCGGACCGTACCAGGGCTCCGGCCGGCGTGCGTGGCAGTTAAGCCGTAGAGGAGCACCGTCCCCGGGCACGGGCGGTGCCAAGCGGCCCCTAAGTTTAACCGAATGGAAGCTCCGGAGGAGGAGGGCATGCTCGCGTCACAGTAAGCCGAAGAGGAGCACCTTCCCCGGGCACGGGCGGTTCCAAGCGGCCCCTAAGTTTAACCAAATGGAAGCTCCGGAGGAGGAGGGCATGCTCGCGTCACAGTAAGCCGAAGAGGAGCACCTTTGCCGGGCACGGGCGGTTCCAAGCGGCCCCTAAGTTTAACCGAATGGAAGCTCCGGAGGAGGCGGGCATGCTCGCGTCACAGTAAGCCGAAGAGGAGCACCTTCCCCGGGCACGGGCGGTGCCAAGCGGCCCCTAAGTTTAACCGAATGGAAGCTCCGGGGGAGGAGGGCGGGCGTGTGTCACAGTTAAGCCGAATTGGAACACCTCTTCCGCCCGGGCACGAACGGAGCGCGAAGCTGTCAGTTATGAATGAATAAATGAATAAATAAATAAATAATTAAAGAATGCCACCTTTCATTTCACAGGGAACACCGGACGGCGTACCAGCAGGTAAAAGTCGGAGTAATTAAATAAATACAAAAAGAATGGCTGGGGAATAAAAAAATAATACGTTTTAATAATAATTTGTTTTTTTTGTTATAACATGAATTTCACTCTCTCTCTCTCTCTCTCTCTCTCTCCCCGTATATATATATATATATATATATATATATATTTATTATATATATTGTATTTTCTTTTAAGCATTTTTGAAGGTGCGCCGCTACTTCGCGGATTTTCAGTTTCCGCGGGTGGTCTCGGTCCCCATTAACCGCGATAACCGAGGGTTCACTGTACTCCATAAAATTTACAAAAAGCGAGGTGAAACACTCAACCAGGGCTGCTTTTTTGAATATTTCTCGAGGGCCATGGCGAGCCATTTCAAAAAAGCTGCACAACTAACGTATAAAATATTGATAAATTTGCTCTGCCTGATGTGTGTGTCAAGTTTCACGAGTTGTCGTTCATATTTAGAACCTCATAATCAGCGTTGTTTTATTGCCAAACAGTGCAATGCCACTCCCACAACTTTTCACGAAAAAGGATGAATTTCGTATTGTGACATCCTCATGGCCGAAACAGTCCTCCGAGCATATATGAGGGCGACCTTGTTGAGTTGCACGGAGAAAAACATCCAAGAAAATAACTTGTATTAGCTTTTACCAGTTGGTGGCGCTACTACTACGATGAAAAATAAGTTGGTAGATGTCTTCAGGGCTGAAGTATCCTCAAATGTGTACAACTTCGAGAAGATAGGATCATCTGAGTCATGTTGGCGGAGCTTTTGTTGCCACAAAGTACAATCGGACTTTTCAGCACCGTAATAGCCACGCCTTTTGCCAAAACGTCACAAAACTCGGCAGAGAGTAAGATCATTGTCTTGAGTCTTTTCTGACTAATTTTCAGTCGGATTCGTCAAAAGGGCACGGTGCAGTACGTGAAAATTAAAATAAAAACAAATTTTTGATTCCACTTGGCGGCGCTGTGTGTATAACAAAATAATAACATTAAGATGTCTTCAGGTCGGGACATTTTATTTACAGGTGAAGGTTTGGATTTTTAGGAGCATGTGCAGGGGAGTTATTAAGCATTCATTTATTTGTATTAGGTTCATTTTGTCTTCTTATGATTGATATTTGACAGATTCATTAAAAGCAGACAATTATGTTTTCGGTAAATTTTTTACCTGACATGTTTCGGCGAGTCTTTCGCCTTCTTCAGAGTGTCGCATGATGGTGTCTTGAGACCCGTCTTTATCAGCTGATGTTCCATGAGGGTGTGACTTACCTGTCAAAAAAATGAAAAATCAGAGCAGTAAAAGAACAAGCACAACATGAACATTACAAATCAGCAATCACTGACCACTGCAAAAGGGAAAACCACATCATGGACCGGGAGAAGGGCAGGGTCATCCGCACAGAAGAGAACAAACAACAGCGCTGGATCAGAGAGGCCATTGAGATCTGCAAGCGAGGCATAAAAACCATGAACAGAGACAAGGGAGCCTTCATCCTCTCTACCACCTGGACCAGCATCTTGGCGGAGTGAACGGACAGCGGGGGGCGTGACTTGCCTTCATTCTTGTGACAGGTAAGTCACGCCCTCATGGAACATCAGCTGATAAAGACGGGCCACAAGACACCATCATGTGACACTCTGAAGAAGGCGAAAGACTTTCGTATTGTGACATCCTCAAGGCTGAAACACTCATCCGAGCAAATATAAGGTAGATTTTGTTCACCTGCCCGGAGAAAAACATCAACGAAAATAATTTGTATTTGTTTTAACCAGTTGGTGGCGCTACCACTGCGATCAAAAATAAGTTGGCAGCCGTCTTCAGGGCCTGAATATCCTCAAATGTGAAAAATTTCGAGAAGATGGATCATCTGAATCATTTTGCAGGAACTTTTGTTGCCACGGAGAATAATCAGACTCTGCGGCACCGTAATAGCCACGCCCTTCGAAGGAAAGTCACAAAAATAGGGATAGAGTAAGATCAATGTCTTGAGTCTTTTCTAGCCAATTTTCAATCGGATTCGTTAAAAGGGCACCGTGCAGTTCGTCAAAATGTAAAAAATGATATTGATTGGCGCAAGGTGTATAACTGAATATAAACATATAGATGTCTTCAGGTACCGACTCTTTATGTACATGTGAAGTTTTGGATTTTTAGCAGCATGTGCAAGAGAGTTATTAAGCATTTTGTCCATTGCGGCGAAGGAAATCTTAAGTGAAAACTTCGAAGCCCCGCCCCCGTCATATAGTATTTCGGAAACAAAAAGTTTTAGCCCCAGTGTTTGTCCCAGGTCTTAAGATGCTACAGACAGAATTTTAAGGCAATCAGATGAAGCCTTTAGGATCAGGGTGCAAAAGAATGACCCCTGTAAACATGCAAAAAAGGGCAAAAGTCGGACTTTCAAAAATTCATAACTCACTTCCTGTTCATATTAGACGTTAAAATATAAAATTTTTCGCCATGCCCGATGAGACTGCCAAGTTTGGTGAATTTTTGTGCATGTTTCGGGGGTCAAAAATGCAATCGAACAATCGGAAAAATAATAATAATAATAATTTCTACAAAAACAATAGGGACTTCGCAGCGGTCGCTGCTCAGGCCCTAATAATAATAATAATAATAATAAAAGTAATAATATTTTCTACAAAAACAATAGGGACCTCGCAGCCGTCGCAGCTTGGGCCCTAATAACAATTTCTAGAAAAACAATAGGGACCTCGCAGCGGTCACTGCTCGGGCCCTAATAATAATAATAATAATAATTTCCACAAAAACAATGGGGACCTCGTAGCGGTCGCTGCTCGGGCCCTAATAATAATTTCTACATAAACAATAGGAACCTCGCCGCGGTCGCTGCTCGGGCCCCAATAATAATTTCTACACAAAGTCCATTGTGGTGACCCGCCCCTTTTAAGTAAATTCAAAATGGCCGACTTCCTGTAAAACCTAGCTCATTGCTCCAAGAGACTTTTTTGTAGGTCTTGGTCTTATACATACAGTGAACCCTCGCTACTTCGCGGTTCACCTTTCGCGGGTTCAGTGCTTCGCGGGTATAAAAAATATTCGGGGGCATTGTAGTTTCGCCGAGCGGCACGACGGGGCGCTGGAGCGGTTAGACGGCCGGCGTGCGCCGAAGAAGAGCGTGGGCGAAGAGGAGAGTGGACGAAGAAGAGCACGTTCCCCCGGACACGATCGGTGGCGACGTTTCGCGCGGTTCGGACCGTACCAGGGCTCCGGCCGGCGTGCGTGGCAGTTAAGCCGTAGAGGAGCACCGTCCCCGGGCACGGGCGGTGCCAAGCGGCCCCTAAGTTTAACCGAATGGAAGCTCCGGAGGAGGAGGGCATGCTCGCGTCACAGTAAGCCGAAGAGGAGCACCTTCCCCGGGCACGGGCGGTTCCAAGCGGCCCCTAAGTTTAACCAAATGGAAGCTCCGGAGGAGGAGGGCATGCTCGCGTCACAGTAAGCCGAAGAGGAGCACCTTTGCCGGGCACGGGCGGTTCCAAGCGGCCCCTAAGTTTAACCGAATGGAAGCTCCGGAGGAGGCGGGCATGCTCGCGTCACAGTAAGCCGAAGAGGAGCACCTTCCCCGGGCACGGGCGGTGCCAAGCGGCCCCTAAGTTTAACCGAATGGAAGCTCCGGGGGAGGAGGGCGGGCGTGTGTCACAGTTAAGCCGAATTGGAACACCTCTTCCGCCCGGGCACGAACGGAGCGCGAAGCTGTCAGTTATGAATGAATAAATGAATAAATAAATAAATAATTAAAGAATGCCACCTTTCATTTCACAGGGAACACCGGACGGCGTACCAGCAGGTAAAAGTCGGAGTAATTAAATAAATACAAAAAGAATGGCTGGGGAATAAAAAAATAATACGTTTTAATAATAATTTGTTTTTTTTGTTATAACATGAATTTCACTCTCTCTCTCTCTCTCTCTCTCTCTCCCCGTATATATATATATATATATATATATATATATTTATTATATATATTGTATTTTCTTTTAAGCATTTTTGAAGGTGCGCCGCTACTTCGCGGATTTTCAGTTTCCGCGGGTGGTCTCGGTCCCCATTAACCGCGATAACCGAGGGTTCACTGTACTCCATAAAATTTACAAAAAGCGAGGTGAAACACTCAACCAGGGCTGCTTTTTTGAATATTTCTCGAGGGCCATGGCGAGCCATTTCAAAAAAGCTGCACAACTAACGTATAAAATATTGATAAATTTGCTCTGCCTGATGTGTGTGTCAAGTTTCACGAGTTGTCGTTCATATTTAGAACCTCATAATCAGCGTTGTTTTATTGCCAAACAGTGCAATGCCACTCCCACAACTTTTCACGAAAAAGGATGAATTTCGTATTGTGACATCCTCATGGCCGAAACAGTCCTCCGAGCATATATGAGG
>NW_028283887.1:0-35468 GCF_059441095.1 Idiotropiscis lumnitzeri
TATATATATATATATATATATATATATATATATATATATATATATATATATATTATATATATATATATATATATATATATATATATATAATATATATATATATATATATATATATATATATATATATACACGGGTAGAGAGAGAGGGTGAAAAAAAAAATATATATATATATATATATATATTTTTTTTTTTTTTTTAAACATTTTGAAGGTGCGCCACTACTTCGCACTTTTTATTTTTTCAGCATTTTTGAAGGTGCGCCGCTTCTTCGCGGATTTTCAGTTTTTGCGGGTGGTCTCGGTCCCCATTAACCGCGATAACCGAGGGTTCACTGTATATAATATTTATAACAACATATTTGCTTGGTGTGTTTTGTTTCTGATTTTTTCAAAAGAAGCTGTCGCTGTAAACGACACTACTTTTGAGGGTCTTAGATATACACAACTTTACAAAGACATCAGTGTTGCTAACAGCACCATTAATTAATTAGGTTATTTTTTGATTGTTAAAAAACGGCTCTGCGCGCCTTCTACCAATATTTCATGAAACAGCCGCGATTGTAAGTTTCACCAAAATCTACGGTCATCCATTCATCCATCCATTATCTGCCGCTTATCCGGGGTCGGGTTGAAGAGGCAGAAGCTTCAGTAGGGAAGCCCAGACTTCCTTCTCCCCAACCACGTCTTCCAGCTCTTCCAGAGGGATCCCCAGGCGTTCCCAGGCCAGCCGGGGGACATCGTCTCTCCAGCGTGTCAAGGGCCGTCCTTGAACTCCTGCTGGTGGGACATTTCTGGAACACTTCACCCGGAAGCATAAAGTATGCCCGAGCCACCTCATCTGGCCCCTCTCAATGCGGAGAAGCAGCGGTTCGACTCTGATTCCCTTTCAGATGACAGAGCTTCTCACCCTATCTCTAAGGGAGAGCCCGGACACCCTCCAGAGGAAACTCCTTTCGGCCACTTGTAACCGAGATCTTGGTCTTTCTGTCACGACACAGAGATCATGACCATAGGTGAGCGTAGGTATGTAAATTTACCAGTAAATCAGGAGCTTCGCCTTTTGGCTTAGCTCCTTCTTCGCCACGACAGACCGATACAGTGTCCGCAAAACAGCAGACGCTGCACCGATCCGCCTGCTGATCTCACGCTCCATCCTCCCCTCATTCGTGAACTTGACCTCCTCCAAAGAGGGCAGGATCTCTGGAGAGGGCACTCCACCCTTTTTTCCAACTGAGCACCATGGTCTCAGATTTGAAGACTGCGAACTGCTCCAGTGAGAATAGGAGATCACGGCTTGAAGCAGCCAACAGGACCACATCATCTGCAAAAAGCAAAGATGCAATACTGAGGCGACCAACCGGACCCACTTAATCCCTCGACTGTGCCTAGAAATTCTGTCCATAAAAGTTATGAACAGAATTGGTGACAAAGGGCAGCCTTGGCAGAGTCCAACCCTCCCTGGAAATGAATCTGACTTACTTCTGGCACTGCAGACCAAACTCTGACATCGGTGACACAGAGACCAAACAGCCCATATTAGTGGGCTTGGTACCCTGTACTCCCGAAGCACACCCCACAGAACTCCCCGGGGAACACGGTGGAACACCTTCTCTAAGTGCACAAAACACATGTAGACTGGTTGGACAAACTCCCATGCACCCTCGAGGGCCCTCCCGAGAGTGTAGAGCAGGTCTACTGTTCCACAGCCGGGACGAAAACCACACTGATCCTCCTGAATCAGAGATTCAAACTCCCGACGGACCTTCCTCTCCAGAACCCCTGAATAGACCTTACCAGGGAGGTTGAGGAGTGTGATTCCTCTGCATTTGGAACACACTCTCCGGTCGCCATTCTTAAAAAGGTGGACCAACAATCTGGTCTGTCAATCCAGAGGCCCTGTCCCCGATTTTAATGCAATGTTACAGAGGAGTGTCAACCATGACATTCCCACAACATCCTGAGCCTTTAGGAACTCTGGGCGCCTTGCCACGGAGGAGCTTGTTAACCACCTCGATTACTCCAACCCCAGAGATAGGTGAATCCACCTCTGAGTCTTCAGGCTCTCTCCTCAATGGAAGGCGTGTTGGTGGAATTGAGGTCTTTTACGTATTCTCCCCACCGACTCCTAACATCCCGAGTCGAGATTAACAGCACCCTATCTCCACCATAAACAGTGTTAATGGTGCACTGGTTCTTTCTCCTGAGACACCGGATGGTGGACCAGATGTTCCTCAAAGCCATCTGGAAGTCGATTTCCTTGGCCTCACCGAGCTCCTCCCACACCCGAGTTTTTGCTTCAGCAACCACCAAAGCTGTATTGCGCTTGGCAAGCCGGTACCTGTTAGCTGCCTCTGGAGTCCCACAGGTCAAAAAGGCCCAATAGGACACATTCTTCAGTCTGATAGCATCCCTTACCACTGGTATCCACCAGCGGGTTCGGGGAATGCTGCCACGACAGGCACTGACCACCTTAGGGCCACAGCTCAGATCGGCTACCTCAACAATGGTGCCACAAAGCATGGTCCACTCTGATTCAATGTCACCTGACTCCCCCGTGAAGCGGGCAAAGTTCGGCCGGTGGGGGGAGTTGAAACTCTTTTTGACAGGGAACTCTGTCAGACGTTCTCAGGTCCTCACAATACGTTTGGGTCTGCCGGGTCACACCGGCATCATTCCCCACCTTCAGAGCCAACACACCACCAGGTAATGATCAGTTGACAGCTCAGCCCCTCTCTTCACCCGAGTGTCCAAAACATGTGGCTGGAAATCTCATGATATGACTACAAAGTTGATTATTGAACTAGGGTGACCTAATGACAAGTGCACATCTGGACACCCTTATGTTTGAACATGGTGTTCGTTACGGACAATCCATGACGAGCACGGAAGTCTAGTAACAGAACCCCGCACCCTCTCCAGCACCTCTTCCGGGGAATCCAAAAAGGGTGGGTACTGTTTACTGTTATTTGGTGCAAAAGCACAAACAACAGTCAAGACATGACCCTAGCCTAGGACCTGTTTGCCATCGGTGACCCAACCAGGGGCAAAAAGCCCCAGACAACTTAGCTCACAGGATCATTGGGACACGCAAACCCCTCCACCACGGTAAGGTGACGACTCATGGAGGGTCATTCGGGTTGTATATGTAACACCCCAAGAACAACAAAAAGAAAGGTCTGCAGCCATATAGTCAACTTATCAGGCATTTAAAATTTGTATTAAAAGTTTGGCCCCATTTGTAGACTTTGATAGAGCTCACATTTCCTTGAGATTTTTCTTTGGTTTGAGACCATCAGTGTCATCTAAATATGTTCAAGATATAAAATAAAAGCAAATCTTTTTATTTTGTCCAACAATGTTACTGTGGGGACATGCTGTTGACTCAGAAAAATGTGTGGCTACCTCTTGCTCAAGTTGTTATTGCAAATTATTAGTTAGGAATTCAATATGTATAATTGTCTAAAGTAATGTTTGGCAGACAAACATAACTTTGTGTGTGATGGTGTTGGATGTTTTACGTGTGAGTGTGGGTTTGTTTGCAATCCTCCTTTTAATGTACTTTTGCTTGTTCTTGCCCATTTTATTTATAATTTGACTTGTTGATGTGGCATAATGTATTATGTAAGGCAATGTGGAAATATGACAGTATATAGCATAAAAGCAAATACTTACTGCAAAATAAATTGGTTGATGAACTCATTCTGCTCAGATTCCACTTTAGACAAGGCATCACATTCAATGTGATATCTGAAAGAAGGACATGCAATATTGACTAAACATAAATTTACATAATATTCACAATTAACCATTGACATTTGAGCCCTACTGTAAAAATGAGTGGACCAAAGAAAATATGTCTCATATATGTCTCATATGCCAAGAAGCTGTTGTTGTTTTCAAACAACACAATATAAGCCGTCGCTGTGTCACAAAGCATGCAAACTATGCTAGCAAGCAGTCCACACGCGAATGGGAGACGACTGCACAGAGGTTGGCAGCTAATTTACAGACTCAGAAAAAAATGCAGGTGGACAAGTGGACAAAGTTTGAAAGTGCTCTTTTAATTCAGAGTAACATAAAATGAGCAGTGCAAAAATGTACGAGATTCTGTATTTTGTTGGGGAACAATATGTTTTCAATGGTGAAATTGATATTGATATGTTGATTTCTTTCATTTTGTGGCTTTGCACGACAATTATCGAAAAAAGATGCAATCTGTGGACCAACAGGGAAGCCTCAAACAGTAATGTATGTTTCTAGAAAGAGTGATGGGGTCTTCTCAGTAAGGGGGGAGGCTGTCCAACCCTAGCAGGTCGAGTAGGCCTCAAAAAGGGGCTCAATTTTCTATAAACTGCAGTCCCCGCTTTCCACAAAAGCTATCCAGCCACCAGTTAAGCAAGAATAATCTCAGAATCAGAAATCAGAAATCCCTTTATTGTCATTGTACAGTGTGCAACGAGATTAGAGAGCTCCCCACTCCAGTGCAATAAAACAATAATTTAATCAAATATAAAAATTAGATAAATAGAAGAATAAATAATGAGATGGAAAATAATACGAAATTGGATAAATAAAAACACATTACGTCGCTGTTCTGCAAGGTAAGGGTGGTCGTGTGTGTGTGAGAGAGTTCAGAATGGTGATGGCTCTCGGAAAGAAACTGTTTTGCAGTCTATTAGTCTTTGATTTGATGCACATGTAGCGCCTGCCAGAGGCCAACACGTCAAACAGGTGTGAGTTCGGGTGAGTATTGTCTTTGACGATATTGAGAGCTCTGCTGAGGCACCGGGTGGTGTAGACGTCCGACAGGGAGGGGAGAGGGCACCCAATAATCCTCTGCACCGTTTTCACTGTCCTGTGGAGCCTCACTTGGTCTGCCTCAGTGCAGCCTCTGTACCTTGTTCAACAAAATCTATGATACTGGGGAGATCCCCAGTGACATGCTCCAATCAATTTTCATCGCACTAGCGAAGAAGCCGCAGGCACTAGAATGTTCAGACCACCGAACGATTAGCCTCATGAGCCACACATTAAAGCTGTTACTGAAAATCATCCTGGAGAGAATTCGGAACAAAATCCGGCCTGAGATCCCAGATATTCAGTACGGGTTTGTTAAAGATCGAGGAACAAGAAATGCAATTTTTGTTCTGAGGATGCTTAGTGAGCGCTTCATCCAACACCAGCAAGTCATCTACGCATGTTTCGTCGACTACAAGAAAGCTTTCGATCGGGTGAGACACAACCCGCTGGTCGAAATGCTCAATGACATCCAGATCGATGAAAAAGACAAACGGGTACTGTACAATTTGTACTTTAACCAGACTGCAGCAGTGAGCCTACCAAGTGGTTTGACAGACTTTGCGCCAATTCGCCGGGGTGTTCGCCAGGGATGTCCAATGTCACCAGACCTGTACAACTTGTACAGTGAGGTCGTCCTTCGCGCGCTTAACGAGATCGAAGAAGGGATTCTGTGTGGTGGTCGAAGGCTTAACAACATACGTTACGCTGACGACACCGTCCTCATGGCAGATTCGGAAGAGGGTCTCCAGAAGCTCCTTGACGCACTACGTGAGGAAAGCCTACGTTTTGGGCTCGAAATCAACGAGAAAAAGACCAAGTGCATGACCATCTCCAAGAGTGAACCAGAGCCCATTTGCAGACTCCAATGTCAGGCCTCAGAGATCGAACAGATGCGAAGCTTCAACTACTTAGGCTCCGTCATCAACCATGATGGCCGTTGTGAAAAAGAAATTAGACGTAGAATTTCGCTGGCGAAGGACGGTTTCAACCGAATGAGAAGCTTGTTCACAGACCGCAAACTCACACTTGATCTTAAGAACCGACTTCTACGATGTTTCATCTGGTCAATCCTGCTCTACGGGTGCGAGTCTTGGACATTAAACGCCAAGACAACAAAGAATCTAGAAGCTGCTGAAATGTGGATGTACCGTCGGATGCTACGTGTGTCATACACCACTCGTGAAACCAACGAGTCAGTCTTACAACGGGTCGGACGAAATCGTGAGCTCATCCGGGTAATCCAAAACAGACAGACAAAGTTCCTTGGCCATTCAATTAGGAAAGGTGAAGTCGAGAACCTAAGTCTGAGCGGACGGATTCAAGGGAAAAAAGCACCAGGGGGTCAGCGGATCATCTTTAAGCTACCCCACAACAGTGCTCGTGAAACCTGGGACGCAGCCCGTCAACGCGTATTTTGATTTCCTCTATTCGAAACCTCATGGATTCTAAGGCCGAATCGGCTACGAAACTACAAGAGAGAGAGACCAGGTGGAGACACAGTAGGTCAGCAGGCTCTCGATGGACGAGTGGTAGAAGGCCATCAGCAACTTCTTGTCCAGGTTGAGTTTCCTGAGGACTCTCAGGAAGTGCAGACGCTGGTAGACCTACCTTCTTTACCACTGCTGTGGTGTTGTGTGTCCAAGAAAGGTCATCTGAGATCTGTACTCCCAGGAACTTGAACATGTGGACCCTCTCTACACACACGCCTTCGATGCAGGGGCGGCACCGTCTTGGTCCTCCTGAAGTTGATGACGATCTCCTTTGTTTTTGCAATGTTGAGTTGCAGTCTGTTGTCCTCGCACCAAGCCGTCAGTCTCTGGACCTCCTCTCTGTAGGCTGTCTCGTCACCTCCCGAGATCAGACCGACCACTGCCGTATCGTCAGCAAACTTGACGATGGTGTTGTTACCGTGGGCCGGGCTGCAGTCGTAGGTGTAGAGGGCGTATAGGAGTGGGCTAAGCACGCATCCTTGAGGGGAACCGGTGCTCAGCATACGGGTGGAGAACGTGTAGGGGGCGAGGGACACAGTCTGGGGTCTGTTGGTCAGAAAGTCCTTAATCCAGATGTGTGTGAGGGCAGGGAGGCCGAGAATGTCCAGTTTGGCGACGAGGATGTCCGGGATGATTGTGTTGAATGCCGAGCCTAAGTCCACAAAGAGCATCCTGGCATAGCACTGATGTTGTTCCAGGTGGCCCAGCACAACATGCAGAGCAGTGTCAATGGCGTCCTCAGTGGATCTGTTAGCCCGGTATGCAAACTGGTAGGGGTCCAGAGTGGGAGGAAGGCAGTCCCTGATGTGCTGAAGAACCAGTCTCTCGAAGCACTTCATGATGACTTGCGTGAGAGCAACAGGACGGAAGTCATTCAGGAGGATTGCGGGTGACTTTTTGGGGACATGAATAATGGTGGAAGTTTTCAAGCAGGAGGGGATGACTGCTTAAGCCAGGGAGCGGTTAAAGATCCTGCAGAAAACAGTTGGTGGGCACATGCTCTGAGGACCTTGCCTGGTATTCCGTCGGGTCCAGTAGCTTTCCTGGGGTTAATAGCCAGGAGCGCGCGCCTCACATCGTGTTCCTCTACGGTGAGTGGGGGGTGTGCTCCGTTTTGTTAATGTAAATACTGATTTGAATTGAATACTCTGTCTTTTGTATGTTTAAAAGTTTTTTTACCTTCCTGTCGCTGGTCAACAAAACCAAAACACAGGGAAATCCAGAGTCTGGTCAAATCCTTCCCTTTTCAAGTGTGGGACTCCATGCAATGAAAGTCACACTTGCCATGACTTTTATGTCATTCATAATGGTCATGCAGTCAGACTATAAGATAATATAATTCAAGTCTGTCACTGAACAGACCTTGCCTAATCGTCGCATGCTTACATCAAGATTCTATTCATCGGAGCAAGTCCATCGAGGGGACAAGCAGCCGTCCTTTCATGTCGACTGAGGAATATTTGCTGGTTGCGTTTGTTGGTTCTCTGCTAGGAAAAGGGGAAAAAGAGACTACGGACGCATTCCTGGATGGTGGGGAGAGTGCAGTATGGACCGTCTATTCTCCAATACGAATTTACGGTAACAAACTTGCTGACTGACACAATGTTTGCTAATGATCTACTGGCTTTGCTGTTAGAAAACACAGTAATAGTTGAAATGTTATGTATACTTAGTATTTCTTCTCAACTGTCTGTTCCATTTTGATTGCTTGTATGTTCATCTTGTCTCTCATCTAAAGTAGGAGGGTACTCTCTTCCTATTGGTCAATGCTAAAGAACCAATCAAAGGACGACGTGGGACGTGTCACCCTGTGCGGCAAGACATTCAAAATTTCCAGACTTCGTCTTGGTGGTCGTGAAGCATCCCAAATGGCAAACGACCAATCGTCGATAATGTCACACTACACAGGCTACGATGAAATCGGTTACGAACACTACGTTTGTCTGTGACACGTCGGCATTGCATACCTGTCAACTTATACGTTTTCCCTGTATTTCGTATGTTTTTTTATCATTCCAAATCATGTATGCCGTATACCGACTTTTGTACGGGCCCAAAAAAATTTTAATAAAAAAAAATAAAAAATAATCGAAGTTTACGTCGACGTTTGAGAAGACAGGAAGCGGCTGACCCTTCACTTCCTGTGGGTGGAACGTCCACATCTCCATTCTGAACTCTCACACACACACACGAGAACACCCCTACCTTGCAGAACAGCATTGTGATGTGCTTTTATATACCCTATTCAGTACTAAATTCCATTGCACTCTCTTATTTATTTATCTAATTTATATATTTGTCTGTATTATTGTTGTATTGCACTGGAGAGGGGAGCCCTCTAATCTCGTTGCACACTTGAGTACAATGACAATAAAGGGATTTCTATTCTATTCTATTCTATTCAATAATAATAATAATAATGTGCGAAAGCTCTGTATTTTTGATAAAGCATGACATGCGCATGCGCCGTTAACCGTCTGCATTTCCGCTTGTTAGTGTTGCATTCAGTAAAAATCGTCGAAGCAAGCAAGCAAGTATGGGAGAACCGCTAAATAAGAAACGAAAAATTCAAGCATCAGGTCGACACCAAAAGGAATGGGAGTCACTGCAGGGTGAATATGCTGAATGGATTAAATCCGCAACAAAAGGGCCTCAATTTTCGTTCTGTGTTCCTTGCAAGAGAGACGTTAAAGTTGCTGCGAGTGGATTCTATAATTTGAAGAGCCATTTTAAAACTGCCGGACACGTGGAGAATGTGGCGAGAAGCAAAACACACTTTGTCTCTACCGCCAATCCAGCGTCATCCCACAAAGCTACAAACGCCGAAATCCTCTTCTGCCATTTCCTTGCGGAGCACAACATCCCATTCGCGGCTGCGTACCACTTTAGTGAATTGGTGAAAGTTATGTTCCCAGATTCACAGACAGCTAAGGTAATTTTTTTTATTAGAAGTATAAACACGTGTTTAACATATTTGCACTTATTGCACCATGGTAATTGTAACTTCCTTGAAAAATTCTGTTTCCTAATTAATTTTGAATCAGAATCAGAATTCCCTTTATTGTCATTGTACTCAAGTGTGCAACGAGATTAGAGAGAGAGAGAGAGAGAGATGAACATTTCCTGCTTATATAAATATAATGAATAAGTCATTATAATATATATATATATATATATATATATATATATATATATATATATATATATATATATACACATATACATACATATATATATTTATTTCGATTTGTATATTTGTAATATATGGTTGCTTTCGTTTTCCTCTTGCCGCTCTTTCGTTTTTTTTTAGTTACACAATAATCACATAGTTTTGTTTACTTGGTGCGTCTACCACTAGCTTGCGTAGTGCTACTTCTGTCGTCATTGTCATTCAAATCACTTAGGTGGTAGATGACCACATCAATCTGTTGCCGGTGCTTTTCAACCACAGAACAATCCTATCACTTGATACCCCAAGATACTAAAGAAGTAAACGAGAGGGAACTGGCCAGGTTCCATTTCTTATCCATCTTGATGGGAATTGACAGCAAACAACCATAGACAACAACTACAATAATCCTGCGGTCTTCCTGCGAAGTAGCTTGCAAGTTCAGTTCCCATTCAAAGCTTTGTCGCCCTTCATTCTCTCATAAGTGTTATACACATCAGTATGCCCTACTTTGAAGTTGCCAGTAATACTAATAATACATGTACCGATTATGCGTCCTGTACATGCGGAAAAAAATATGTCCCGTACATGTGCAGCATGACATGTGCAGCATGACGCATATACGCTTGATACTTGCTTATCGTCATTCTTGCTTGTGTGCTTACAAAAATGCATTTGGTTCGAACAGAACTCTGCTAATACTGCTTCTGCTCATTTAACTTTTTTCATTAAGATGAAAGGTTAACTGTAACTAAGCAGCATGCGTGTGTGTATGTGTGTGTGTGTGGGGGGGGGGGGGGAGCCAGAGGAGAGGGGGGGGGAAAGAGAGAGATGTGGAAATATAAGTCTGAAGCAAGTAAAAAAAAATGTGGTAATTGTACATATAAATATAAATTACATATTGTGCATTCGGCAGCCAAATACACCTCACATTGTTGGTGCAAAGAAAGGTGAATGAAAGTATTCATATTGCAGCAACATACAATAAAATATGTCATATTTGCAATTGTTTATATTTCTGTAAATTTCAAGGCGTGCATTTAAAAGTGATGGGGATGATTCAGGCTTACAGCCAAAAGACATCACTTCCACGGCGCCCCCTGGACCACTGGATGCTGCAGCAAACAGTGGATTTCCTGCATCTATTACTAAAGATTTTCTCCAGCACATTGTGGATGGCACAGACCGGTTTGCAGATAATTATTTTGACTCCAAACCCAGTGGTCTGTACCATTCTCGAAACAGGGTAAAATATTTGAAACCCATGGCAAAAAATTCCAGGTCTGCCATCCCAGAGAAACACGTATGTGGTGTGCGATGTGTAGTGTTCCCTTGCACCAAGGCATTTTTTTAGGGGATACCGCACACACACACACACACACAAAAAAGTTTCCTTTGTATAGGTGTTAAGCGGACGGTCTATGCACGCACCACAAACACACACACTGTCACTCACACACTTTTGTATGTAGTTCTTTTGAGCATGTGCAAATATACTGTTATTTTGTTTTCAAAACCACTTTTTGTAGTGCTGCTGTTGTTATTTTATCGGAGAAAAGCATAACTATGATGTTTGAGCTGTCACAAAAGACAAAAATGTTTTGTCAAAACTGAAATTATGCTTCAAATGCATGCTTTTACAAAAAAGCTCTTTTTCACATTTTTTGGTCAATATAGAATATTTGGGAGAAGAAACATGCATCATGTTAAGTTTAACTAAATAAATGTTCACATAGGGCGGCACGGTGGATGACTGGTTAGCACGATGGCCTCACAATGAGACTCAGCAGAGGTCATGGGTTCGGCTTCGGCCTTCCTGTGTGATGTTTGCATGTTCTCCCCGTGTCTGCATGGCTTTTCTCCGGGTACTCCGGTTTCCTCCCACATTCCAAAAACATGCATGGCAGGTTGATTGGACACTCTAAATTGCCCCTAGGTTTGAGTATGAGCGCGGGTGGTTGTTTGTCTATGTGTGCCAGGCGATTGGCTGGCAACCACTTCAGGGTATATCCCGCCAACTGCCCGGAGATTGCTGGGATTAACTCTAGCAGACCCGACACTTGTGAGGACAAGCGGTACAGATAATGGATGGATGGATATTCACATTGTTTTTTGTTTTAGTTCTTCTTAGTAAGTCACAGTGTCCCTTTAATGGTGAGCTATTTTTGAAACAGACCGGTGGGCTACTTTTGTTGTGCTACATACGGCATCAACTTTCGGTAGATCTTGGCGAAACGTTCGGCCGATGCGCATTTGTTAACAATTTGGTGGCGGCATTACTGAGCCTTTTTTATTTTAAGTGCACAATAAACAAATAAAAGAGTGATTATTTTGTCAGTTGTCATGTGTTGGGTTTGGTATCGAAAATAATTTATTGATATTACTACTCTAAACAATACTGCTTATCAATCTGGCGCCTAAAGTGTATTCTTATCTGTACTTTTTTGTTTAGAAAACGCCAAATCTTAAATATGACAACTCACACTGTTTTGTTTTTCATTTTTTAATAAATGTACTTGTCTTGCAACCACAACGACATTATTGCAAAATGAATAATAAAAAGATAAATAATTTACAGAAAACTAAATTAGTTGAACAAATCACTGTTTTAATGATTAATTGCACCAGTGACAACGTGCAACGTACAGCGATGTTGCTACCTCATCCCCTCAGTCTCTAGGCATAACAAATGAAACCAAGAACAATCATACTTTAACGTTAGTGACATGATTGCATTGAGTGTAAATTTCTTAGTCATGCATAGAGTAAAACGCTCAACTACTATGTTTGTAGCTACAGAGCTAACCCAATGACAGTGACAACAGCATATTGTTGTCGTCATGTCATGATATTAATACTTGCAAATCTGTTATAAAGCCCAAGTTCTTTTCCATTTGTTCAGTTCCAGCACCCTCGAGTGGTTAGTTTATTATCCATCCATCCATCCATTATCTGATCCAAGCTCCTCCACCCCTACGCACCTGCTCGCTGCCTCAGGTCTGTGGACCAAATGCTGCTGGAGCTGCCGAGGACAAAGCGCAGCCTCAGGGGGAAATGCGCCTTTTGTGTTCTCCTTCCCTATGGAATGACCTCCTATTGAATGTTAGGCAAGCCCCCTCTCTGTCCACTTTTAAAACTCGATTGAAGACAGATTTTCATTCTTGAGCTTTCAACTCAACATGAGACTGTTGCTGTTCTGCTGTTCTTCTGGTAACTATTATTTGGCTTTCAATTTGTGTGCTAATTTCCCGCTAAAACAAACAAAAAAAAACAAGTGAAGCAAATACACTTGGGGCCTGCAGTCATTTCAGGAAACTTGATAAAGGAACACCAACCGCTGGACATCAGAGTAAACAGGGCATTCAAAGTTAAGTTGTGTGCTGCGTGGGAGCAATGGATGACAGATGGAGAACACAGTTTGACTAGGAAGGAAGGCAGGGCAGTGGTGGTTATGCCACAATTTGTGACTGGATTTTGAAAGCAAGGGCTAATGTGTTTGCTTGCATTGGTGTTCGAGTTTTTACAAAACCCGGCATCATATCTGAGGGGCCGCACAGACAATGACGAGAGGGAACCTACCGCATTTGATGGAGAACTTGCCCAATTGTTCATTTCGAATACAGAAGATGAGAACTTTGATGGATTTGTGGATGAAGAAAAAATGTGCATTGTTAAATATTTCAATATTTCAATAGTACAACCAAACTCAGTTTTGCTTCCGCTGCCTTTATAAAGAAATGCTAGAGTTGCATGCATGGATCCTATTATTATTGTAGCATGTTCGGTGTTAAATGTATATCTTTGTTCCTTGTTTTGGTTGTTTGCGACCGTACATAATGTGTTGACTAGTGACTTGCCTACATTGTGTGATTAAGCGACAGTGAGCATATACATCTGCTTACGTTTATTAAATTCGCCGGTACCTCTCATTGACTCATGAGTGCCACAGAAGGTTTTAACATGCCTACACCCAATAATGTGTTTCATGCCTCATTGTCATTCTCCATGTGAGCATTTAAGTCCCCCAGCAGAACGAGGGCGTACCCAGGGGGAGCGTTACCCAACACACCCTCCAAGGTCTCCAGAAAAGTGTGGGGACTCTGAATTGAAGTTTGGTGCACAGGCACAAACAACAGACAGGACCCATCCCCCACTCTACTACAGAGGGAGGCCAGCCTCTCATCCCCCGGAGCAAACCCCAATGAACAGGTGCCAAGCCAAGAGGCCAAAGTGTATGCCCACACCTGCTTGGTACCTCTCAGCTTGTGCAACTCCAAAGTGGAAGCGTGTCCAACCCCTATCAGGAGGACTGGTATAAGAGCACAAACCTGTGTGTGGAGGTGAGCCCGACTATATCTAGTCGGAACCTCTATGCCTTGCACAGACTCATTGCCTGCCAGAGATGTTACATTCTATGTCCCAAGAGCTCATTTCTGTAGCCGGGGATCGGAATGTCAAGGTCCCTGCCTCTTACAGCCGCCCGGCTCACAGTTTATCTGACCGTTTTGGCCCCTTCCAGAGGTGGGGAGCACATGGGAAGGGGAACCCACATTGCCTTCCTGGGCTGAGTCCGGCCAGGCCCCATGGGCGCAGGCCCAGCCACCAGGCGCTTACCAACAAGCCCCACTTCCCAGCCTGGCTCCAGAGGGGGGCCCCGGTGACCCACGACCAGGCAAGGGAAAACATGATCCATTTAATGCAATTATCATAATGGGTCTGTTTATCCGTGCTTTATTTGGATCGTCACCTCTTTGAACTACTAAAATTAGTGATTTTGTACTAACATGAGGTTTTAATTGTCATTTACCTTTCAAGTTGTGTCTTCTTCTCTGCAATGAGAGCTTGAAGCTGCTGCTGTAGTGTCTCCCTTTGCTTTGCCACTAACTTCAGCACGTTTCTTGCTCCAATGGCCTAAAATGACAGAATCTGTTTGTTGATACTCATCAAGGGGGAAAAAAATATCCATCCTTACCTGAAACTTTTCTGCCTCTGTCTCTTTTGCCAACTGATCTACAAGCTCAATTAGACAGCCAACTTTTTTCTGAAACTGTCCAATTTCTGGAAAAGATGGAACAGTAATCATGCGTTGTCAGTAGGTGAGTTAAATTAATCAACCTTCATGCATAAAGAATAAAGGATACATCTTACTGTCGGCAAATTCTTTGCACTCTTCCTTGAGTTCTGAGGTCTTTTGGGTGACATCTGGTTCTAGTGCTCGTAGTTTGTTGAATTCGTCAAAAAAAATGCCTTCCTCTTCTATTAAATCGTGAGCCATAACCAAAGGGCCTAACAAACAACAACTTGAAGTAAACTGAAATGTAAAAGTCCAACAATTATGAGTGTTATCTATGTTTAAACTGATTCGTTCAAAACAGACAATGATGTTTTAGGTTGTTTTGTTACCTCTTTCTGCGTGTTACTTCAACCTGTCACTGGTGTAGCTGTGACGCGCCTTAATCAGATGATGTTCCATGAGGGTGTGACTTACCTGTCAGAGATGACAGGCAAGTCACGCCCCCACTGTCCGTTCACCCCTCCAAGATGCTACTCCAGGTGGTAGAGAGCATGAAGGCTCCCTTGTTCCTGTTGATGGTCTTTGAGCGTTGCTTGCGGATCTCAATGGCCTTCTTAATCCACAAGTCAAGCATCACCAACCACTTCAAAAGGGAAACCCACATCATGGACTGTGAGAAGGGCAGAGTCATTCGCACTGAAGAAAACAAACATCAGCGCTGAATTAGGGAGGCCATTGAGATCCGCAAGTGAGGCCCAAAGACCATCAGCAGGGACGAGGGAGCCTTCATGGTCTCGACCACCTGGAGCAGCATCATGGAGGGGTGAACAGACAGCAGGGGGCGTGATGAAGTGACACTCTGATGAAGGCGGAAGTAACACGCCGGAAAATATTAGGTAACAAAACAACATTAAACAATTGTCTGTAATAGCGAATCAGTTAAAACACAGATGATAAAAAGACAAAACGGACTTAATACAACAAGCATGAGTGTTTAAGTGCAAGAGCGAGTCCTGTGTTGGAGTAGGATAGGTGACTTGAGCCAGGCCATTATCTTGCTTTTCTTTGACCTTGCTTTCACTTGGTTTCTCTTCTTTACGACATCCTTGGCACACTAATTAGTTGATTTCATTTAAAACAATAGAATCACACATAGTCACGTGGGTCAGGCAGACTCGCACTCCTTGTGGGTGGGTGGCCAAGAGTAGGAATCCTGGGGCAGGGGGTTGGACCTTCTTCCGCAATCCTGCAGAGAAGGCTCCACAGCTGTGTCTCAATCTTTCTGGCATCCATTAAATAGTTCAACTAAGAATATGTTGTCTTCTGGTAGTTAATATGAGCATAGCAAGAAGGGCTGAACTATTTTCTGAAAAAAATACTAATTGCAATTTTTCTGGCTGATAATACGATTTGGATTTTTTTTTTTTTGGCCGACTTTTTCTCTGTTTTTTATTCAAGCTTTGGTGCAAAATTCACAATTTCTTCACAATGTACTAGGGCTGGGCGATAAACCGAAAATTTACCGTTACCGAAATTTATTACAATGACCGAAATCATTTTGCCCATGACGGTAAATTCGGTTTAAAAAATAAAGAAACGCCTTTTCTGTCTGCCGCAATGTTCATGCCCCTTTACGACGACTACGGCGCCTCTATTCACGTGACTCCACCTGTCTGATCGAGAAAGAAAACAGACGTCGCGGTCGTAGCTGGCGATTCAAATCCAGAAGCTTTTTCACCACCCACAACACAACCATGCTGTGCTGAAAGTTCAAAGTGAGAAGCAAGGTTTGACAATTGACACCAGCCCATTAATGGAGGCAACACCATAAATGTCTCAGAGGTGGACGCGATAGCCTAGCATATAGCTAAAGATTTAGCTCCTCTAGTTACAGTGGCGCGCACAAGATTTAAACGCTTCATGAAAGCTGTATTTCCCGATATGGACTACATCGGGCCGAGAGCTTAGACATGTCAAGCATTTTGCATCTACAGCCGACTTGTGGTCGGGTCGCAACATGGATCCCTGATTGAGCCTGACTGTGCATTACATAGACGACAAGTGGCGACTGCGCATCAGAGTACTCGAGACGGCACATTTTCCCCGATTGACATTTTCTTTCATTTTATTTAGCATTTTTTTAATTTGGCATTATTTACATCATGACAGCATCTTGGCGCAATCTATTTGCAGAAAATGATTTTGCAAGAGGTACCCTTTTTCTTTGTGACATTGTTCAAGTCATGCAAAGCAAGCTATTTGGAATGTTTATACAAATGATTTTTGTACTTTTATTTTTCATTGAAAGTAATGTGTACCAGTTGGTCAATAAAAAAAACTGTCAATATGCATTTCCTGCATTTATTTTGAATTTAGTCCACGGGGGAATTTATCGTGCATTTATCGTTATCGAGGTAAAATTGCTCAATTTCTCGCGATATTGATTTGAGGTCATATCGCCCAACCCTACAATGTACAGTGACATTTACAAGCATACAGAAAATGCCATTATACCATTAAAAATGAAAGCTGTTACTGTACTAATTCAAGAACACTTAAGAGGTTTTGTGAGGGGGAAGTTTTTTCTCAAGTTTTTAAAAATTACTTTCCGTCCAGTATAATTTTGTATTTTTGTATTTGTGTATATGAAAAAGCATTTTTTAAACCCCAAAATGTTTTACATTTTGTACTAATGTACATGTTCTTTGTGCATAGATGCCAGATTATGTCAATAAAATCATTGTCCTTAGCAAAGCTAAATTGACTAAAAATATAATTTTTAGATTATAGTGTAGATCTCGAAACTCAGTACTCTGTGGTGCAAATATTATTGATGAGATGATAAATATTTAATATACGTTTGACATCGAACCTGAAAGAAATTACTTCAGAGACTAGAGGCGACTGCGCGACACTTTCTTTTTTTTTTCTTTTAATCATTATGATTTGCTGCATAAATGTGGGGTACAAACCGCAGCTTTGCCGATCTTCAAATCGTGTTGGCTAAGATTGCGATTTCGGTCCCAAAACGATACATCGTTCAGCACAAATAGGGAGCATTAAAGATAAAAGTACCAGGCAGTTGGTTCGCACAGAACGCTTCACTAGGAACAGATGTTTAGGGGCGCTGACTGTTTTTCCACTAGAGTACATCCAACAGGGAGGCGGGGGGCTCATGATTGGGTTGGAGTCCGGTGTTTCACATTTTACTGTTCAAAAAACATGCATGTACAAAGTACGCACATAAAATCACTCACGCACGCACACGCACGCACGCAGCACACACACACACACGCACGCACGCACCCCAACACACACACACACACACACGGGGTTTCAATGATCCTAGGTATCCAGACAGTTAGCAAGACAGTGGCACCTTGGCTTTAATACTGTATTAACGTGCGCATGGCAAAAGAGTTCTTCTCACTTAAATACAAAAAGTACAGTGGTACTGTCTGACCACCTGCAACATTTCCTAGATAGTAAAAAATGTTAGCGAACACCAACCTAACAACATAAAAAGTGACCTATGGTTTAAGGATCAAGTAGGTCTGGTAATGATGGTATTGCGTTGACATTGAGTGGTAGGAGTAAAGACATTTGTCATGTTCTTAGGACTCATTTAAACTATTCCATGTGACTGGAAGACTAAGCACTTTCTCAGATGAGAATCAGGAATCAGGTGATTCGAATGAAATGATGATAAAATCTACTGGATTTTCAAAACCATAAAGCTCACTTTAAAGTCCTAAATATTCTCCAAAACAGAATTGACTGTGACAAATAAATTCTGTGAACACTACTGTATGCGTGAGCTCGCATGCGTTAGCTAGCACCCGTGAGCTAGCATGCGCCAGCTAGCATGCGCCTCATAGTGCAGTGCACCCAGTGTATGTGTTAAATATAGAAACAGCACCCACAACTGACGCTGCGCCCTTTGATACAGCGGGTCTTTTGGTCGTGAAAATATAGTAAGTTTTCTATCAAGGACTCTATGGTTTATCTTTAACAATACCATAGTTTGACTAAAAAGGACATACTGTAAATAAAATCCTGAAAAATGGCACATTTTGGTGGTAATTGGATTTATTATGTATTTCAGCGCACCCTAAAATGGAATTAACCTGACAATGCCATGCGTGCACTGTTATGGGACCAAATTAACTAAAGTTTCAAGGCATTTTTGCATCAACAAATTTTTAAACTGCAGACACACATTATACTATACAATACAACTTTATTAATACAGCGCATTTCACAACAGCTGGAGCTGTAACAAAGCACTTTCCATATGGTGTAATATGAATTAGCAGGAAATAAGAAGACAAATTGAAAGACAAACAATAAATTCAAGTTGCATAGCAGAAACAGTGACAGACTCATGTTGAGTCTAAAGCTAAAGAATAAAAAATGTGTCTTCAAACGAGTTTTCAAAGTCGACAGAGAGGGGGCTTGCCTAACATTCAATGGGAGGTCATTCCATAGGGACAGACTGGCAACAGAAAAGGCACGATTCCCCCTGAGGCTCCGATTATTCCCCCTGAGGCTCCGATTAGTCCTCTGCACCTCCAGCAGCATTTGGTCCGCAGATCAGAGGCAGCGGGCAGGTGTGTAGGGGTGGAGGAGCTCGGAGAGGTACGCTGGGGTGAGGCCATTTAAGGATTTTAAGACGAAGAGGAGTATCTTAAGGCAAACTCTAAAGTGCACTGGGAGTCAGTGAAGAGAGGCCAAGATTATGTGAGTCATCTTCCGAAAGACAAGCTGCAGTATTTTGCACCAGTTGGAGGGATGACTCACTGACTCCAAAGTAAATTGCATTACAGTAATTTATCTTAGATAGAACGAAAGCATGGATTACTGTTTCTAAATTTGAGACTGTTGGCTTTAGATAAGATGCCAGTGGGCCAAGGTCAACAGGGTTGAAAGTAGAAGGAAAGAAATTCAAGAAATTAAGTGACATCCAGGTTTTGATTTCCTTTAGACAGGACAAGAGTGGTCTCAAGAAAAAAAGTGTCTTTTTTGCTCAGCGGGATATAGATCTGACTGTCATCTGCATAACAATTGAAGGAACTTCCTTGTTTTCATAGGATGGAACCTACGGGCAGCAAGTATAACGAAAACAGCAAGGGCCCCAAAACAGAACCTTGTGAAGCACCATACAACCGAGGGACAGAGCAGGACTCACAGTAACTGAGGCGAACACAAAAGGTCTTGCCAGTAAAACAAATCTAAACCACTCTAGAGCGCTACCAATAATGCCCACCTGGTTCTGTAAATGAGCCAGAAGTATACTGTGGTCCATCGTGTCAAACGCTGCAGTTAGATCTAAAAAGACAAGACAAACAGTCTCCAGTGTCGTTTGCCAGGAGGATATAATTCAAAACTTGTAACAGGGCTGACTCTGCTATGCATTTTCTTGAAACCTGACTGGAAAACCTCCATGAAATTGTGTTATTCCAAGAAAGATCTTAACAGTATGTGCTCCACCTTTTCCAGAATTTTAGAAATAAAAGGCAATCTGAAAATGGGTCTAAAATTTGACAGCACACCTTGATTAAGGCCACGTTTCTTGAGCAGAGGTTGCACCACAGCACCTTTAAAATGTTGGGGGACTACACCACAAGACTGCTGTTGATAATGGCCAAAATCGATTCGCCAATACTTGGGTGAATTTCCTTAAACAAATGAGGAGGGACGGCGTCATATGATGAGGCGGATGGCTTAATATGGCAAATGACATCCTCCAAAAATGACAAGATCGTCTCAAAGGAATCCAACAATGCGGAACAAGGAACGTGGACAGGGGGCTCTTATGTAGCGTTTGATACAAGAAACCTAGCTGTAGTAAACTTGTCCATTAAAAAAAAAATGCAAAAATCTATTGCACATTTCAGGGGACGAGTCTGTGCAATTTGCCTAAATGAAACTGGACAAGTATTCCCTCTTGGACATTTTCATCTTGCGTTGGTAACTGTGCCAGAAGGCTTTTAGGATTTGATACGAGACCTGCAGCCTGACTTTTTTCCACCTGCGTTCGGCTTTGCATCAGTCTTGTTTAGCTGCATGAGTTCTCTCATTAAATCGTGGCTCCAGTCTTACTTTTGGCCGCATAATTTTTAAAAGAGCCACAGAATCCAAAATATTACAACAAGATGAGTGGAACCAAGAGCTGAGTTCCTCAGTATTTGATGAGGGAACACAAGGCTGCCACAAAGGTCAAAGTGGTGAGAAGTGTCCTTCAGGGTTATTTAGGAGACTAGGCCATCCAACCTGCATACATGTTTTGGACACACTAATTTGTACGTATACTATGGATAAGGTCCATTTTGTCAAAGTTGGCAAAACTGAACTGAACCCTGAACTGGTTGCCAGCCAATCGCAGGGAACACAAAGACGAACAACCATCTGTGCTCACGCCAAGCAACAATTTCACTGTGGCAATAAAAGCTCCTGTAACATGACTCAGATGATCCAATCTTCTTGAAATTTGTCATATTTGATGATAGTCCAGCCGTGCAGACATCTACAAATTTATTTTTTATTGCAGTGGTAGTGCCACCACTAGTTAAAGCAAATACAAAGTTATTTTCTTTAATGTTTTTCTCCAAGCATGTTAACAAGGTCGACCTCATATTTGCTGGGCTGCCCATTGCGTCGATCGCGATTGACCGTAGCTCGCAAAGGGGGTGTCGGTCGAGCGCATGCAGAGCAGCCAGTCATAGACCTGTTGCATTCCTCACCGCGCATGCACATACAAGGGCGCTAACTAGCAAAAGTAGCAGTTTCCATTTTGTTCCGTCTACTCTAAAACGAATAATAATATGGGAACATGTAAGCCAAGTATTTCAATGCAGAATGAGAGGAGGATTTTTGTTTTGCGGTGGGCTTCGTGGCGGGGAGTCTCGCAATGGCTGGAAAGGGGGAAGCAGGCAATGCGCGAAGGTGCTGGAGAATAACCCGTGGGATGGAGGAGCCGTCCACCACAACCAGCAGCCGCAGCATGAGTTAACATTGCGTCCGAGTACCCATTTAACGTGCCTAATGTTCATTGGGTGGCATGTGCAAAGTTCGCTAGGAGCGGCTTCTGTCCGGGTTCTATTCTTGACTCATGCCATTCAATGCAAGTCATCAGTAAAGTAAGGACAGAAAATGTGCATTCATTGTATTGTGCAATATGGTTTCCTGCAGTTATGCATCAATAAATACTGCAAAGAATTCTAATTCTATTTTTAAATAAATATATAAATAAAGTAAGTAGATCACTTGGACTTCCTTATTTTATTAGTAGCTCACACGCTGAAAAAGAGTGAGCACCCCTGGTTTTGGCCTTCACGATGTCAAAATATGAAATTTGTCATTTTTCGTGAAAAGCTGCGGGCGTGGCTTCGCATAGTTTGTCAATAAAACAACGCTGATGTTGAATGAATGAACGAAAACTCATTAAACTGCAGACGAATCAGGCCTGGCAAACTCATCAATATTTCCTTAGTTTCTTCTGCAATTAAAAAAAAATGGCTCGCTAGCGGGCCCTAAAAATATATAAAGAAGCAGACCGGATGCATGTTTCACCTAACTCTTCAAAAATTTGATGCTCAAGACCTCCAAAGCAAGTCTCTTGGAACCATTTACGAAATTGCACTCAGAGTTGGTACATTTTGAATTCACTTCAAAGATTGACGTGGCGTTGACAACAAAAGCTGCCCTAACTTGAACTACACAATAATTTCTCGTAAAGATTTCTCACATTTGATAATAGTAGACACCATAAGACATCTTTGTAGGGCTGGGCGATACACCGAAAATTTACTGTTACCAAAATTTATTACAATGACCAACATCATATTGCCCATGTCGGTAAATTCGCTGTTTAAAAAAAGAAAAAGAAAAAAGAGAAGTCTTTTCTGTCTGCTTCAATGTTCATGGCCCTGTAAGACGGCTACAGCGCGTCTAGTCACATGACTACACCCATCTGATAAAGAAAGAAAACAGACGACGCGGTCGTAGTTGGCGATTCAAATCCAGAAGCGGCTGACACGGCTGAAGACGAAGTAACGTTAGTTGTAGTTGTTCCTGTTGTGCTTGTCCTGAAAAGAAATTCGACATCTGGGTTCCATAAAGACGGTGTTTGAGCAAAAGAACACGACAAAGAGTGTCGTAAGCACCCAAAACAGCGCGTCCAACCTTTTCTTTTTCACCACCCACAACACAACCATGCTGTGCTGAAAGTTCAAAGGGAGAAGCAAGGTTCGACAAGTGACAACAGCCCATTAACGGAGGCGACACCATACGAGAGAATGTCTCAGAGGTGGACGAGATAGCCTAGCACATATCTAAAGATTTAGCTCCTCTAGTTCCAGTGGCACGCACAGGATTTAAACGTTCATGAAAGTAGCCGACAAGATGTCCGAAAATATTTGTCGCAAACCGTACTACGGGAGCTTAGACATGTCAAGCATTTTGCATCCACATCCGATGGTTGAGTTGCAACATTTACTGTTTGAGCCTGACCATGACATTGACGACAAGTGGCGACTGCACACCAAAGTACTTGAGACGGCACATTTTCCTGATGATGCACACTTGTTTATTTGGCTTGCATTGACATTTTTTTTATTTTATTCAGCATTTTTTATTCGGCATTATTCATATTGTTTACAAGAGACCACACAAATCTACGGCTTTGCACATATTACAGCATCTTGGCGCAATCTATTTGCAGAAAACGATTTTGCGAGAGGTACCCTTTTTCTCCTGTTCTTTGTGACATTGTTCAAGTCATGCAAAGCAAGCTATTTGGAATGTTTATACAAATGATTTTTGTACTTTTATTTTTCATTGCAAGTAATGTGTACCAGTTGGTCAATAAAAAAAATCAGTTAATATGCATTTCCTGCATTTATTTTGATTTTGGTCCACGGGCGGAATTTATCGTGCATTTATCGTTATCGGGGTAAAATTGCTCAATTTATCGCAATATTGATTCGAGGTCCTATCGCCCAGCCCTACATCTTCGTACTTATTTTTATCTTTGTGGTAGCACCACCTACTGGTTTCTTTCTTTTCCTTTTGTCTTTTCCCTTCAGGGGTCGCCACTACGAGTCAGTTGCCTCCATCTAACCCTGTCCTCTGCATCCTCTGCTCTCACCCCAACTACTTTCATGTCCTCTAACTAAATACTCCTCTTTGGTCTTCCTCTTGACCTCTTGCAGGGCACTTGAAAAGTCAGCATCCTTCTGATAATACGCTCACTATCTCTTCTCTGGACATGTCCAAACCATCTCAGTCTGGCCTCTCTGACTTTATCTCCAACGCCCCTTACATGTGCTGTCTCTCTGATGTATTCATTCCTGATCCTATCCATCTTAGGTCACTCCCAAAGAGAACCTCAGCATCTTCATCTCCGCCACGTCCAGCTCTGCCTCCTGACTTTACTTCAGTGGCACTGTCTCCAGACCCGACAACATCACTGGTCTCACCACAGTTCTATAAATCTTTCCTTTCATTTTAGTTGAAACTCAACTGCTCATGCTTCTTCACTTCTTTTCCACACTCTCCATTGCTCTGAGCTGTTGATCCTAAATACTTAAACTCCTCCATTTTCTTGGTTTCTTCTGCCAGTAACCTCACTCTTCCTCTTGGGTCCCACTCATTTACACACAGATACTCCATCTTGCTACGGCTAATCTTCATTCCCCTCCTATCCAGGGCAAACCTCCATGCCACCAGCTTCTCCTCCATCTGTTCCCTGCTCTCACTACAGATCACGTCATCTGCAAACATCATAGTCCATGGAGATTCCTGTCTAACCTCGTCTGTCATCCTGTCCATTAATATAGGGAACAAGAAGGGACTCAGAGCTGATCCCTGATGTAGTCCCACCTCCACCTTGAACTCCTCCGTCACACCCACAGCACACCTCACCACTGTCTTACAGTCCTCATATATGTCCTGCACCACTTGAACAAACTTCTCTGCTACTCCAGACTTCTTCATACAAAACCACAATTCATCTATGGGCACACTGTCAAAGGCTTTCCCCAGATCTACAATGACACAATGCTGCTCCTTCTGACCTTTTCTGTACTTCTCTATCAGCATCATCAAAGCGAATATTGCATCTGTTGTACTCTTTTTTTTGGCATAAAACCATGCTGCATACATACAGATGTTCATATTTACACTCAGTCTAGCTTCCACCACTCATCCCCACAGCTTCATTATGTGGCTCATCAGCTTTATTCCTCTGTAATTGCCACAACTCTGCACATCTCCCTTGTTCTTAAAAATGGGCACCAGCACACTTCTCCTCCATTCCTCTTCTCACTATTTAAGATCCTGTTGAACAACCCAGTCAGAAATTCTACTGCTCCCTCTCCAAGACACTTCCAAACCTCCACAGGTATATCATCAGGGCCGAGTGCCTTTCCACTCTTCATCTCTTCTTCAATTCCCTTCTTACTTCATCCTTACAGATCTTTGCTACTTCCTGGTCCACAGCAGTCACCTCGACTTCTCTTTCTCTCTATTTTCCTCATTCATCAACTCTTCAAAGTACTCTTTCCATCTTCCCATGACAGTACTGGCATCTGTCAACACACTTCCATCCCTATCCTTATTATCCTAACCTGCTGCACATCCTTCCCATCTCTGTCTCTCTGCCTTGCCAACCTATATAGATCATTCACTCCTCCTTCTCTCCAACCTTGCATACCAGTCCCTACCTCACATGCTCACATGAACCTGCAGGAGTGGTCTGACTTGAGCAAGGCAGAGTATAAAGGAAGAACCAACTTCCTCTCTCTCTTTTGAGGTCTCTCTTCTTTTGGTGCCTACTTGTGCCATGTGGTCTCTTTTTCTCTCCCGACCACGTGGGTGCACAGCCAGGGACCTTTCTTTCATGTGCTGTTTTTCAAGAATCTTTCCATGAGCAGAGTTAAGTGCTCATTGGTCTCAGCACGGTATTGTGAATGAAAAGACACCAGCTGCATTTAAAGGCGCGCTTACCGAGCCCAACGAAACTGTTGGCCACAGCAAGCGCTGTTCACGCTGTCCAGTGCTCCTCCACCACTGGGGCCAAGACGTCAAGCAGCCTAGTGCAGCGCTCCCGAACGTATGAACGTGTGATGCCAGTCCACTTTTTCATTTTTCTCTGCGTTTTTCATTTTTCCTTTTTACCTACAACTGTTCCTGAGACCTTCTGTTTCCACCACTTGGTCAGCTCGACTACAAGGCTTGAATCAGGACAACCTCCTCACATCTTATCCATCCCAAGGAGAATGAGTGAGTGCAAATTATCAGGGTACAAAACAAAATTGGTGATTAGAATTGATTTTAAAAGGGGGTGAAGTTAGACATGGAGCCACAGGTCGACCTTTTGAAAAAGTTAAGACTCGCGCGCGCCAAGAGCCTCTATTTTTGATTGCTTTTATTTCACTATTGTAGTCTTGTTCTTTTCTCCCCTTTTCACCATAGTTCATTTTCTTATGACATATTAGAGCATTCTCGTATTTGCATTGTCCACTCTTTCCGTATAACAGAATTTCCTTATGTAGGAAACGACTACGGTACATGTGTAAAGTGTGCTGCCACTGCACTCTTCTTCGCACATGCACGCACACCCACACGTAACACACAAGCTTGTCACAATGCTCGCAACACCTGTATGAACGTAAATTATGTTAATAAAATACAGCTTTTTTTTTTTAAGCTTTTTCTTCCCTCCCTCACCACACAAGATGGCATTGCGCAGCTGATGTCATGCAATGAACTTTTGAAGCCAGCCGCAGGCCGCTTTGAAATCCTCTATGCCCATAGATAGCGCTATTGATCTATCCTTCTCACTAATTACCGGTCCAGTTACCAGGAAGTTTTTAGCACGTCAACAGTTAAAGTATTCCAGGACATGTTAATTTACGCTGCTGTACTTGGTCTGTCAAGCCGCAAGCAATTTCCTCTGAGCAGGTAAACTGCCGGAATCATACTGAGCCAGAATCGATCCCTTGTTTTTTAACTTTGTATCCCACTTCGCTTAATTGGATGCATTTGACTCTCTTCCACGTTGATAACCGTTCTTCTTTGTTTGGATGCCATGATCTACAGTAGGACTGCACGATAAATCGAAATCTAATCAACACTGAGGTTTGACGAAGTGCAATTATCTAATCGCAAGACAGTGCTGTTTTGTATTTTTTTCTCTTTCCCCCAATAGATGAATTAGCCAACCAAAATTGTCGATTCTCAGGTCATAATGGCGCTGGCCAATTTGTGTTGTTGGCTAACATTCGTTAGTCTGTGTTCCGGTGCCTGCAGTCAGCTCGGCGCGACAATAACACACTCTACGTGCACCTTGGGTTTTTCCTGTGATGGGCATGTACCAAAGTGGAAGTAATGAAAGTAACTTCTGCCAATTTAGAGGAGGAGAGGGAGAAGCTCGTGCTAAAGGTACGTCTATTATTTTGACGTACGGCGGATTTGACAAAAATTAACCACATAAAAAAAAAAAAAATAGAAACGCCAGATATATACATATTTCAACATTTAAAACACCACCACAATTTGTATGTGAAGCCTGTCAAACAGGTTCGAAATATACAGATGAAGGGGAGGCAACAACGAGCGGTCATTCACGTGCTAAGCTAACAGTTGCATTTGCGTTATGAAAGTAACATTCGCGTTATGCATCGGAAAACTATCTCGGAAGTAGATGCGCAATACGAGTGACAAGCTCCCTCTCAGAGCGTCTTTTCAGCACTAATGGCAACATTGCAACTAGTGATCGTGCATGTCTGATACCAGCAATGACTGATATGCTGCCTTTTCTAGGCCCAAAAAACCCAAGAGTTTTACACTTTATATTCTGATTTCCTCTCATCTTGCAGAAGCACTTTTTTGTTCCTGTTCCAAAAATGTTTGCAATTTAGGATAGTTTCAATAACGACTTTTTAAAAAGCCTGTAAGAAAAGAATTATCATTATCTTATTAGTATTTGATCCAGTTCATCTACTGTGAAAGAAATTGTAAATTTTGTAGGTTTGTTTACTTAGAATAAGTGCATACCAGTGTGCATTGTTGACCTGATTAAATGTTTACACTTGATACTTGAAGATTGTTTACATTAAGTTATTTATGGTTTGCGTTGCCTTGTTTGATTTTAATGATGCTGGCAAAAAATAAATAATAGGTGTGTTATTGTCTATTCTGTGATATTATTCTGGATATGCAACTTTAGTATATTATAATCTCACCATACCCTGAACCCAAATGTATTATTTTTATTGGCAAAGCTCACACCTTGGCAGATTCACCTTCAGCTTTTAATCAAATTGTGACATTAGTGAATTGTACTGTTATAAGATTGATCAAATTACTTAAACTAAGCTGACGGACAATCGTAGCATTTTAATGCATTTTAACGTGTAAAATACAAAAAAAAACAAAAATCAAAACGCAATCGCAATACTGGTCTGAAAAATCGTAATTATTTTTTTTTCCATAATCGTGCAGCCCTAATCTACAGACATAAATGTAAATGAATAGATTTTAAATCTTTTGAAATTTCAGTAAAACGCCTGCCAAAGACGTCATTTACATGTCGCCATTTTGGATCCGATCATGGCAGGAACTGCTTGAGTTTGCGTTCCTGCAGGCTTCGCTATGGCTTCCGGGTTCCAAATATCTGAATTTTCTTTGTGAGGAATCGATCGTTAATGTAATATAGTAGTATAAAATTTAATGCATACGTTTTTTCCGGGTGAGGGAATTTACGTTTGACAGAGGTATGTCGGTGGGAATACTTACTGTATTCACAATTCCCATGTTGATTTAAACAAATAATGTTCACTTCATAAAACTACATGGTGTACTGTGTGTGTGCTTGAATAAAAATTTGGAACCTCTGAGATTCAAAAACAAACTCAAATTGTCGATATGTAGCAGGCTTCCAACTAATGACTGATTTTCACAGGTTTTTACGTCTGTTTAAGCCTTTTAAACTGAATAAAGAAAAAAAACAATGTGGTGCCCATAGTGGCGACTGAATGTACTGCAGGCAGTAAAATTCAGCCCGTTAATTAATTAAAATATGCAAATTTTTAACTAAAAAGGACAAAAACCTTTTTGAGTTTACGTCGACTAAATTCACGAAAACTAGACCAAAACCTTTTTGGGGAATTTCCGTCAACTAAAATAGACTAAAAGCATTTTCTGTTTCTGGTGACTAAAACTAGACTCAAACAAACGGGGATCGGAATGCCTAAATGTGACGAAAACTAATTTTTCATTCAATACTTCATTTTCGCCAGAAAGACAAAGACTAGATCTAAAATGCCTGCCAAAAATCACATTGCTAGCGCTCCCTAGAAATTTTAAAAGCAGCAACCCCGGATGTTTCACATTGCTCTTCAAAAATTTGATGGAGTATGTACAATAAAATACAATACAACAAGGCCAAGACCTACAAAAAAAGCCTCTTGGAGCCATATGCTAAATTGCACAGGAAGTCTGCCATTTTTATTTCATTTAAAGTTTGTCGTGGCTATGACAAAAGCTGCTCTAACTTTAAATACACAATAATTTTTCGTGAAGATTTCTCACATTTGATAATAGTACAGGCCCGAAGACAAATAGAAACCTCTTTTTCATTGTGGTGGCAGTACCACCTACTGGCTAAAGGAAGTAAATAGTTAATTATTTGATGTTTTTCTCCTAACAGGTTAAAAAGATCTACCTCATAGTATTGATGTCAAAATATAAAATTTGTGATTTTTTACGAAAAACTGTGGGCTTGTCGACGCACAGTTTGCCAAGAAAAGAAAATTTTGACGGTCTAAATAAGCACGAAAACTCATGAAACTTTGCACACATAAAAGGCCTGGCAAAATCATCAATGCTTTATTCGTTTACTGTACGAGTTCTCTACCGACAAAAAGACTCTAATCAAGGTCAGACTGACCACAGAGCTGATTGCCCAGGAGACATCTAGCTGCAGCACTGAAGAGGATCCCATAGCTGCTGACCCGCCTCAGGTAAAGAAAGCCAAAAAGTCCTTTGGAAGTTTATTCAAGTCATTACTGAGTAGATCTGAAGCAACAGGTGCCTCCTCTCTGACCCCAAGGGAGTCTGTGGAGGCAGAGTTTAACAACTATCTGCGAACACCTTACATAGACAAAGATGAGGATGCACTTGTATGTTGGAAAACCTACCAAGTAAACTTTCCACGAGTCGCCAAGCTTGCCTACAGGTATCTATGCATTCCTGCTGCAAGCTCCCCATTGGAGAGGCTTTTTAGTACAAGTGAGAACATTGTCACTTCCCAACATTCTTGTCACAAGCAATGGTGGATAAACTGGTATTCTTAGACAGAATCCTGTGAGACTGAGAAGGGAATTGTTCTCAGTTCTACTTTGACTTTAATAATCTGTCAGAAAGGCAGGTAATTTTGTGAATCAAAACGGTGCGGGTAGAGTACAGCTGCTCATATTATAATTTGTCATATATAGTATTTTTTTTTAAGATATTTACAACTTTGCTGGGGAATATTGCACTTGCTCTTTTATTTTTAATATTTTTGTTCTAATTTGTTTACAACGACCTACAGTACTCAAGGCGCTTCACACTAATACCTCCATATGGAAAGTGCTTTGTTACAGCTCCAACTGTTGTAAAATGCGTTATATAAACAAAGTATTGCATTATATCTGGCGGCATGGTGGCTGACTGGTTAGCACGATTGCCTCACAGTGAGAGACAGCATCAGTCGTGGGTTCAATCCCGGCCATCCTGTGTGGAGTTTGCATGTTCTCCCCGTGCCTGCGTGGGTTTCCTCCGGGTACTTCGGTTTCCTCCCACATTCCAAAAACATACATGGCAGGCCGATTGAACACTCTAAATTGCCCCTAGGTATGAGTGTGAGCGCGGATGGTTGTTCATCTCTGTGTGCCCTGCGATTGGCTGGCAACCAATTCAGGGTGTAACCCGCCTACTGCCCGAAGATAGCTGGGATAGGCTCCAGCGCCCCCTGCGACCCTAGTGAGGAGAAGCGGTATAGATAATGGAAGGATGGTTGGATGTATTGTATCTACCTACTATCTACCTACTGATGACATACCATCAGGAGTAACTGGGGGTTAAGTATTTTGCTCAAGGATACTTAGACATGGTCACAATGGAATGGACCCACAACCTTTTGGTTGGGAAACAACCACTCAACCACTAAGCCAGATGTTTCTGCTTCAGGTTTTTTTTCCTTCCATTTTTTAAATGACGGCCTAGTGCACCTGCGCTTTTATTTATTTTTTTGGTGTGAAATATGTTTAATATTTTGCTGCTGTTAACATTTAAGTGTGAAATACAATGTTAAATAAATAATCTGTGGCCTCCGCGATCCCTTTTATATACAGCAATGATCATTCACAGATGAACCCCCTTAGTCTGTCTTAAATTATAATATATGAATACAATGACATCATGGTGAGTTAACCAAATTAGTCCCAAACAATTGATATTGCAATATAGATCGCAACCCCCCCAAATCGGAATGTCAGTTTTTTTCAATATCGTGCAGCCCTAGCTGACAGCTTCATGAATTGGCTGCAAGCGGTGGCGGACGCAAACGTATTCAACGGCATGTGTGGGAACAGGTATCCGCGGCACAAAGTCGATCAATCAAGTGTCCCCTTAGGAAGTGCAGTCCATGTTTACATATATTTAATGGAATTAAGAGACGTATAGGCAGTGCAATTAGAATATTTCCCACAATCTTTCAGACCTAGGCAAAATCCCATGTGTGCAGCACCGATTAAGATGTTCATATCCATAAAATACAAAATATTGGTGCGATCGTTTCAATATTGTGACATCTAGTTTATTCATCTTTTCATGTTAAGGAATGAAATGCCCCAAAAATCCAAAATATTGGGGAGATTGTTTTTATATTTTCGTACATGTGAGCATAGGAGAGTTGCACGTCAATTTTGGTGGCAATTGGTCGTTGTTTTTTAACAGTAAACCACTTTGAGGCGTTTTCTCTATAGTGAACGTCTATGGGCAGGAAAAAAAAACTTAGTACGCATAAAACCCGAAATTATGTGTCGATTATTTATTTTCAATGTTGAAGTGGGCAGATGTGCACCGGAACTTTGATGACGAGCTTTACATTAAATCGTTTAGATTGTACCAAAAATGAGCACAAGAACAACCCAATTGTTATGCGCAACCCTGGTTATAAGACAATATTCTTGTGGAGAAGGCAGTCTTGCTCAGAAATTAACAGAGCAGAAGTAATCAACCAGGCTGTGAGTCTATACAGCGGAAATACGTGGCATACAGTCACGTCAAACAAGGTGAGCAAAGAATACCTTCCTCTAAAACTTCAGTGTAAATAATGACGGCGTTAGCAAAACTCATCGATCCCCGCTTCTCCTCACAAGGGTCGCGGGGGGTCTGGAGCCTATCCCAGCTATCTTCGGGCATGAGGCGGGGGACACCCTGAACAGGTTGCCAGCCAAATCTCTATAGCAAGTTAAACCTTACCTGTAACGTGTGGAAGTGTAAATAATAACTGTATCTAATGCTTACCTGTAACGATGTTGTGCGGTGCTTAACTGTATAAGAGTCCAATAACGTCTCGGTTCGAACCAGTATTTCCCGTTGTAAAGGTTGTTAGAAACGTCCCGGAAATCTCTTGGTCGAGACTGCCGCAGATATAAACACCACTCCAGCACACGTAGCATCCTGGCTAAACGATGTGCCTATGTGGCGGCCATGATGACAAGGTCTACTTGGCCGTCATAGGCGATGCATTGATGTTGAAAACAAATTTTAAATTGCTCATATGTCAACAGATTTCATGAGTTATACTATTTTGTTGATCTTGAGAATACAGTTTACATCTCTCTCTCTCTGTCTCTCTCTCTGTGGGCTGACGACTTTGCCCCTCCTAGCTTAGGGTCAACGTTGGGACGCAACTGAAAAGTGTCGTGTCTTATCTACCCTAGGGGTACGTTCGGAAATACCTCAGAGAACGCACAGGTTCACTCCGACCGTTCGAATATTAAGTGTGTAGCTGAACTTTGCCGTTCGGAAATTCACAGTGCACACTAGGCGCTCCGACTTGGGACATAGTCCGACAGTGCATCAAGTACCACAAAGATGGGAAATAATGGACTGCCTCGCGAGGGAAAGAAAGAGGAAAATTACACAATATAAACAACTATAACGTGCTCTTCTATTCCTCAAGCGTCCAGATGCAGGGCAGTACCACTTTCTCCGCAGTTGTGAGTGGAAGCATTTTAAGCATGAGCTGCTGATTAGTGTGGAACACTGCGGTCAAGCCTGCCTCATCTCGAGAAGAGAAAGTAAAGCCAGTCGCCAATAATTCCTTCTCGTTGCTTTCATATTAGGCATTACGGTAATAGGTCGCAGACGAGCATTGAAAACCCCCTCCAGAATAAAACTCACCATGACGCTGAACCGGAATTCAATTGGTCGGGTTAGAAATAATATTAAAGGTGGTGTGTGTAATCGCATCGCTAGTCGACTTCTGAGAGAATGTAGAGTGATTGATTTGACTCTTGAGATCCATTGAAAATGAAGAGCATGCGAAATTTGGGCATAAGTCTGCAAGTATAATTTGTTTTTATTCAAACTAATCCAATTGACTTTGCAACACCAGTCCAGTCGTGAATGAGAATCGACCCCCTCGAGCTGTCCACCAAAGGAAGTACCATCCAAATCGGATGTTGCATTTTAAAATGCAAGTCTCCTGAAATATGATAATTTCACTGTCATCAGGTCTGAATTAATATATATATATATATATATATATATATATATATATATCCTTTAGCCATGTTGATACCAGACGAGTTCTGGAGGACACTACAACATCCCATGTCACCCAAAACAAGTCCCATCCCATTCTGATGTGCAATTTCAAAATAAAAGTGTTTTGGCTTTCCATGTCCAAACTCAAGCCGTCCAATTCGGGGTTAAAAAAGTTTTCAGACGCACTTTCCAGTAATCGGTTGGCAGAAATTTCCAATGAATGTTTATTGTGATCCAACAAATTCCAAACAAGTATTCACAATTCGGAATGAATATGCTTGAAAGATGACTGTCAGGGTTCAAGTGAAATGAGCGTTGTGTCAGTGTGGCCGTAGGTAATTTTAAGTGGTTGAAAAACTATATGATCGCCCCGTCTATGTGCATAGCAAAAAAACAAAGCAGATTTCTCAGTTAGACATCCATTTAAACACACCTGATACGTGCACGTCAATCAGTGAACAATCCGTTAGCCTGCCATACCATTAATAACACTTAGGGGGAGCAATCATTCCAAACATTCACGAGCAGGGCCTGCCAAGTTGGTGCCATTGACTGACCTGATCTCCTTTACTTGGCCTCTATGGCAAATAAATTGTCGAAGCACATGAATACAAGAGTCTGTATTTAAGGAGTGAGCCACCTCTAGGTGGATGGCTCGGCAGGCCAGACATATGAATAAGAACACGTATCTTTTCACAGTACCAGGTCCTTTCTTCACTTCGATGGGCCCGAAGTAGTCCATCCCGACACGTGTCAAAGGAGGCAGCTCTGGTGTGACATGATCAGTGGGAAGGTCAGATATAATTTGCTCTCCTACTTTCGCACGCTGACGTTGGCACACATGACATTGGATGATGGTCCTTTTCCAAAGAGTTTGTTCTCAGCATACAAAAGTGCCGTCGAAGCCTGGAGAGCATGTGATTTCTACCACCATGTCCAGTTATTATGTTCTATTTTAAAATGAAAGTCACCTGAAATATGCTTATTTCACTGTCATCAGGCCTGAGTTTAAAAATATATTAAATATTATCCTTTAGCCATTGTAACACCAGACCAATTCTAGAGGAATCTAGAGCAAATATTTTTTTTAAACCAATTGTGGCGACAACAAAATGTGCAGATTCCATTCAACTTTTATTTTGAAATGCCAAATCAGATTTTGATGCGACCACTTTTGGTGGACAGCTGAGGTGGTCTAGTATCCCCCAAAACCAGTCTGGTATCACGATAGCTAGAGGATATTTGTGTGAAGGCGGAGGCCTTCACACATATGTAATTCTACACTTTTCGACTTTATTGTGTGAAGGCGAAGGCCTTCACACATATGTTATTCTACACCTTTAACTTTATTATTATTATATATTCTATTTTCTTCCTCGCCTTTTTTCTGCGCTTAACTACTTCCACAGTTTTCATCCGATTTTCACCGTTCAAACTTTGTTCTATTCCAAAAATTCACGCCATTCAGGCTCGTATTTTTCACAACTTCAGCTATTACCCATAATTCACAATTTCACTTTATTCACCCCCAAAAAACCCATTCATTTCCAATGGGAGATTCAACAATTCACTTCCGGTTCCGGCGCCGCGCGAGTGGCTGCCTGTTTACAGCAGCGTGGCTCACTATTGAGCCTTTTTCGTGTGTTTTTTCCCTTTACCCTTTTTTATTTTATTTTTACCTCACCTCAGCAATGGACATCCAACTTGCGGTGGTTTTACTACTGTTGGGGGCTGTTTTTTGCGCGATCGTGTCCGGAGACGAAACTCGGAGCTACGGATCGATCGTGTACACAAGAGATCAGCTGTTAGCACTCCGTGCTAACCCCGCGTGGGCTCCCGGAGCGAGACCCGATATTCCCCGCGAGCTGAGGAGGAAGAGACGGGGATGTCGTGCGGGGGCTAAACGCCAGGCAAGGAGGAGACGTTATCACCCCGTCCTCCCGTCCGTTATTATGGGGAATGTTCGATCCCTCCCCAACAAAATGGACGAGCTAACAGCGCTAACCCGGCACGAGAGGATTGTCCGGGAGGCTAGCTTGCTGGTGTTCACGGAGTCGTGGCTAACAGAGCTAACGCCGGACGCCGTCGTGGAATTGGACGGCTTCCAAATACTACGCGCGGACAGGACACTGGAGAGCGGTAAGAGAAAAGGGGGAGGGCTGGCTGTGTTT
>NW_028283888.1:0-7500 GCF_059441095.1 Idiotropiscis lumnitzeri
AACATGCTTTTTCGGGAAGGACCGCTCGGCTGACGCGGGCCTGGGCTCCCGCACCCCTCTCGTGGCGGGGCACCCGCGAGCGCGGCGGAACTCCCGTGTAGGACATCTCTGGGCCCGTGTGGCCGACGGGCACGCGACAGGGTCGTCTCGGTCTCGCGACGAAAGCGGTTTCGCGCTGGTTGGTGCGCTAGAGGTCGATCCGCAGGCCGAAGGAACCGTCCACCCGAACACCCCGGCGCGAGGCCGGGGCCGGCAGGGGCCCTCCGATGGCGGGTCATGCTTGCCAATCGGTCAGTGGTTGGTGTGGTGCAGTACATGTCAGGGTGTGGGTGCGAGATGGGCCGGGAGGACCGCTCCTCCTGCGTCGGACCCCGAGTCATAGGAAGTGCCGTTTTGTCACAACCCCAGGGGTGGGGTGGGTAACGGTAGGGAAGTGCCGGCCAACGCGCAGAGGTCGACCCGCAGGCCGAAGGAACCGTCCACCCGAACACCCCGGCGCGAGGCCGGGGCCGGCAGGGGCCCTCCGATGGCGGGTCATGATTGCCAATCGGTCAGTGGTTATGTGTGTGCTGCGGTGCCGGCCAACGCTCAGAGGTCGACCCGCAGGCCGAAGGAACCGTCCACCCGAACACCCCGGCGCGAGGCCGGGGCCGGCAGGGGCCCTCCGATGGCGGGTCATGATTGCCAATCGGTCAGTGGTTGTGTGTGTGCTGCGGTGCCGGCCAACGCTCAGAGGTCGACCCGCAGGCCGAAGGAACCGTCCACCCGAACACCCCGGCGCGAGGCCGGGGCCGGCAGGGGCCCTCCGATGGCGGGTCATGATTGCCAATCGGTCAGTGGTTATGTGTGTGCTGCGGTGCTGCGGTGCCGGCCAACGCTCAGAGGTCGACCCGCAGGCCGAAGGAACCGTCCACCCGAACACCCCGGCGCGAGGCCGGGGCCGGCAGGGGCCCTCCGATGGCGGGTCATGATTGCCAATCGGTCAGTGGTTGTGTGTGTTGCGGTGGGGCCGGGAGGACCGCTCCTCCTGCGTCGGTCCCCGGGTCATGGGAAGTGCCGTGTGGCGGTGGTGGGGCCGGGAGGACCGCTCCTCCTGCGTCGGACCCGAGTCATAGGAAGTGCCGTGTGGCGGGGCCGGGAGGACCGCTCCTCCTGCGTCGGACCCGAGTCATAGGAAGTGCCGTGTGGCGGGGCCGGGAGGACCGCTCCTCCTGCGTCGGACCCGAGTCATAGGAAGTGCCGTGTGGCGGGGCCGGGAGGACCGCTCCTCCTGCGTCGGACCCGAGTCATAGGAAGTGCCGTGTTGCGCTGGTGGGGCCGTGCCCGCCAACAGCCTTCAGTGGTCGGATACCACGTTTGCAAGCTCCCCGCTGGAATGGGGACTTAGAAGAAATGAGGGGAAAATTCCCCCGGAGCTCCGTGCCTGAGGGCGGGCTGTGAGCCGCGCCGCGTCCGCCAACAGCCTTCCATGGTCGGACACCATTGTTCGCAAGTTGCCCGCTGGAATGGGCACATAGAAGAAATTTCGAGGATAACATCCACCAGAGCGCCAGGGCGGCCGTTATTGCAGTATGCGTCCGCCTGGCAGCTCTCTTCCGCGGGAACCATTGGGCAATTTCTTTCACGGAGGTGGACATAGAAGAATTTTTGTTTCTAAAAACGTGGTTCCTAAAAATGTGCCCCAGGTGTTTTGGAAAACCCGGGTAAACCTGGGAAGTAGGCAAATGACCCTCTGACTAGGGGTAAAAACGTTTGCCTACTGCAGCGCCCCTAATGCAATTCGGCGGAACTGCAACGCCCCTGGTCGCCTAAACGCTACCCCTGGTCGCCTAAACCTCACCCCTGGTCGCCTAAACCTCACCCCTGGTCGCCTAAAAGTCACCCCTGGTCGCCTAAATTGTCAACCCCTGGTCACCTAAATTGTCAACCCCTGGTCGCCTAAAGGGGACTTAGAAGAAATGAGGGGGCAAATTCCCCCGGAGCTCCGTGCCTGAGGGCGGGCTGTGAGCCGCGCCGCGTCCGCCAACAGCCTTCAGTGGTCGGATACAATGTTTGAAAGGTCCCCGCTGGAAAGGGGACTTAGAAGAAATGAGGCAAATTTCCCCGGAGCTCCGTGCCTGAGGGCGGGCTGTGAGCCGCGCCGCGTCCGCCAACAGCCTTCAGTGGTCGGATACAATGTTTGAAAGGTCCCCGCTGGAAAGGGGACTTAGAAGAAATGAGGCAAATTTCCCCGGAGCTCCGTGCCTGAGTGCGGGCTGTGAGCCGCGCCGCGCCCGCCAACAGCCTTCAGTGGTCGGATACAATGTTTGAAAGTTCCCCGCTGGAAAGGGGACTTAGAAGAAATGAGGCAAATTTCCCCGGAGCTCCGTGCCTGAGGGCGGGCTGTGAGCCGCGCCGCGTCCGCCAACAGCCTTCAGTGGTCGGATACAATGTTTGAAAGGTCCCCGCTGGAAAGGGGACTTAGAAGAAATGAGGCAAATTTCCCCGGAGCTCCGTGCCTGAGTGCGGGCTGTGAGCCGCGCCGCGCCCGCCAACAGCCTTCAGTGGTCGGATACAATGTTTGAAAGTTCCCCGCTGGAAAGGGGACTTAGAAGAAATGAGGCAAATTTCCCCGGAGCTCCGTGCCTGAGGGCGGGCTGTGAGCCGCGCCGCGTCCGCCAACAGCCTTCAGTGGTCGGATACAATGTTTGAAAGGTCCCCGCTGGAAAGGGGACTTAGAAGAAATGAGGCAAATTTCCCCGGAGCTCCGTGCCTGAGGGCGGGCTGTGAGCCGCGCCGCGCCCGCCAACAGCCTTCAGTGGTCGGATACAATGTTTCAAAGTTCCCCGCTGGAAAGGGGACTTAGAAGAAATGAGGCAAATTCACCCGGAGCTCCGTGCCCGAGGGCCGGCTATGAGCCGCGCCGTGCCCGCCAACAGCCTTCCACGGTCGGATACAATGTTTCAAAGTTCCCCGCTGGAAAGGGGACTTAGAAGAAATGAGGCAAATTCACCCGGAGCTCCGTGCCCGAGGGCCGGCTATGAGCCGCGCCGTGCCCGCCAACAGCCTTCAGTGGTCGGATACAATGTTTCAAAGTTCCCCGCTGGAAAGGGGACTTAGAAGAAATGAGGCAAATTCCCCCGGAGCTCCGTGCTCGAGGGCCGGCTATGAGCCGCGCCGTGCCCGCCAACAGCCTTCCTTTGGTCGGATACAATGTTTCAAAGTTCCCCGCTGGAAAGGGGACTTAGAAGAAATGAGGCAAATTCCCCCGGAGCTCCGTGCTCGAGGGCCGGCTATGAGCCGCGCCGTGCCCGCCAACAGCCTTCCTTTGGTCGGATACAATGTTTCAAAGTTCCCCGCTGGAAAGGGGACTTAGAAGAAATGAGGCAAATTCCCCCGGAGCTCCGTGCTCGAGGGCCGGCTATGAGCCGCGCCGTGCCCGCCAACAGCCTTCCTTTGGTCGGATACAATGTTTCAAAGTTCCCCGCTGGAAAGGGGACTTAGAAGAATTGAGCAAATTTCACCGGAGCTCCGTGCCTGAGGGCGGGCTGTGAGCCGCGCCGCGCCCGCCAACAGCCTTCCTTTGGTCGGATACAATGTTTGAAAGTTCCCCGCTGGAAAGGGGACTTAGAAGAAATGAGGCAAATTTCCCCGGAGCTCCGTGCCTGATGGCGGGCTGTGAGCCGCGCCGCGCCCGCCAACAGCCTTCAGTGGTCGGATACAATGTTTGAAAGTTCCCCGCTGGAAAGGGGACTTAGAAGAATTGAGTAAAATTCACCCGGAGCTCCGTGCCCGAGGGCCGGCTATGAGCCGCGCCGCGCCCGCCAACAGCCTTCCTTTGGTCGGATACAATGTTTCAAAGTTCCCCGCTGGAAAGGGGACTTAGAAGAAATTTGTGAAAATTCACCCGGAGCTCCGTGCCTGAGGGCCGGCTATGAGCCGCGCCGTGCCCGCCAACAGCCTTCCACGGTCGGATACAATGTTTCAAAGTTCCCCGCTGGAAAGGGGACTTAGAAGAAATTTGTGAAAATTCACCCGGAGCTCCGTGCCCGAGGGCCGGCTATGAGCCCCGCCGTGCCCGCCAACAGCCTTCCACGGTCGGATACAATGTTTCAAAGTTCCCCGCTGGAAAGGGGACTTAGAAGAAATTTGTGAAAATTCACCCGGAGCTCCGTGCCTGAGGGCCGGCTATGAGCCGCGCCGTGCCCGCCAACAGCCTTCCTTTGGTCGGATACAATGTTTCAAAGTTCCCCGCTGGAAAGGGGACTTAGAAGAAATTTGTAAAATTCACCCGGAGCTCCGTGCCCGAGGGCCGGCTATGAGCCCCGCCGTGCCCGCCAACAGCCTTCCACGGTCGGATACAATGTTTCAAAGTTCCCCGCTGGAAAGGGGACTTAGAAGAAATTTGTAAAATTCACCCGGAGCTCCGTGCCTGAGGGCCGGCTATGAGCCGCGCCGTGCCCGCCAACAGCCTTCCACGGTCGGATACAATGTTTCAAAGTTCCCCGCTGGAAAGGGGACTTAGAAGAAATTTGTGAAAATTCACCCGGAGCTCCGTGCCCGAGGGCCGGCTATGAGCCGCGCCGTGCCCGCCAACAGCCTTCCACGGTCGGATACAATGTTTCAAAGTTCCCCGCTGGAAAGGGGACTTAGAAGAAATTTGTGAAAATTCACCCGGAGCTCCGTGCCTGAGGGCCGGCTATGAGCCGCGCCGTGCCCGCCAACAGCCTTCCACGGTCGGATACAATGTTTCAAAGTTCCCCGCTGGAAAGGGGACTTAGAAGAAATTTGTGAAAATTCACCCGGAGCTCCGTGCCTGAGGGCCGGCTATGAGCCGCGCCGTGCCCGCCAACAGCCTTCCACGGTCGGATACAATGTTTCAAAGTTCCCCGCTGGAAAGGGGACTTAGAAGAAATTTGTGAAAATTCACCCGGAGCTCCGTGCCTGAGGGCCGGCTATGAGCCGCGCCGTGCCCGCCAACAGCCTTCCACGGTCGGATACAATGTTTCAAAGTTCCCCGCTGGAAAGGGGACTTAGAAGAAATTTGTAAAATTCACCCGGAGCTCCGTGCCCGAGGGCCGGCTATGAGCCGCGCCGTGCCCGCCAACAGCCTTCCACGGTCGGATACAATGTTTCATAGTTCCCCGCTGGAAAGGGGACTTAGAAGAAATTTGTGAAAATTCACCCGGAGCTCCGTGCCCGAGGGCCGGCTATGAGCCGCGCCGTGCCCGCCAACAGCCTTCCACGGTCGGATACAATGTTTCAAAGTTCCCCGCTGGAAAGGGGACTTAGAAGAAATTAGGCAACTTTCCCCGGAGCTCCATGCCTGAGTGCGGGCTGTTTGCCGCGCCGTGCCCGCCAACAGCCTTCAGTGGTCGGATACAATGTTTCAAAGTTCCCCGCTGGAAAGGGGACTTAGAAGAAATTATGAATATTTTTGTTTCTAAAAACGTGATCCCTGAAAATGTGCCCCAGGTGTTTTGGAAAACCCGGGTAAACCTGGGAAGTAGGCAAATGACCCTCTGACTAGGGGGGAAGAACGTTTGCCTACTGCAGCGCCCCTAATGCAATTCGGCGGAACTGCAACGCCCCTGGTCGCCTAAACGCTACCCCTGGTCGCCTAAAAGCTACCCCTGGTCGCCTAAAAGCTACCCCTGGTCGCCTAAAAGCTACCCCTGGTCGCCTAAACGCTACCCCTGGTCGCCTAAACGCTACCCCTGGTCGCCTAAACGCTTCCCCTGGTCACCTAAACGCTACCCCTGGTCGCCTAAACGCTACCCCTGGTCGCCTAACTGACCCCTCGTGTGTGGGGATCAACGTTTGCCTACTAGGGCGTCCTCCGGCGGCCTCTCGGCAGTACTGCAGGCCCATTTTAGCCGAGCCCATTGAAATGAATGGGGGAATTTTATACGTTTTTGCCTTTTTTTTCCCCCTCGTTCTTTTTGTATTTATTCATTTATTTCAACTTTTACCGACTCAACCGCCCTCCGGCGTGCCCTCGGCGGTCCCGCAAGCCCAATTCGGCCGAGCCCATTGAAATGAATGGGGGAATTTTATACGTTTTTGCCTTTTTTTTCCCCCCCTCGTCCTTTTTGTATTTATTCATTTATTTCAACTTTTACCGACTCAACCGCCCTCCGGCGTGCCCTCGGCGGTCCCGCAAGCCCAATTCGGCCGAGCCCATTGAAATGAATGGGGGAATTTTATACGTTTTTGCCTTTTTTTTCCCCCCCCTCGTCCTTTTTGTATTTATTCATTTATTTCAACTTTTACCGACTCAACCGCCCTCCGGCGTGCCCTCGGCGGTCCCGCAAGCCCAATTCGGCCGAGCCCATTGAAATGAATGGGGGAATTTTATACGTTTTTGCCTTTTTTTTCCCCCCCTCGTCCTTTTTGTATTTATTTACTTATTTCAACCTTTACCGACTTAGGGGCCGCTTTGCACCGCCTGTGCCCGGGGAAGGTGCTCCTATTCGGGCCAAGTGTGACACACGCCCGCCCTCCTCCTCCGGAGCTTCCATTAGGGTAGACTTAGGGGCCGCTTGGCACCGCCTGTGCCCGGGGAAGGTGCTCATATTCGGCTTCACTGTCAGGCAGCATGCACTCCTCCTCCGGAGCTTCCATTTGGGCAAACTTAGGGGCCGCTTGGCACCGCCCGTGCCCGGGGAAGGTGCTCCTATTCGGGCCAAGTGTGACACACGCCCGCACTCCTCCTCCGGAGCTTCCATTTGGGCAAACTTAGGGGCCGCTTGGCACCGCCTGTGCCCGGGGAAGGTGCTCATATTCGGCTTCACTGTCACACAGCATGCACTCCTCCTCCGGAGCTTCCATAAGGGCAAACTTAGGGGCCGCTTGGCACCGCCTGTGCCCGGGGAAGGTGCTCATATTCGGCTTCACTGTCACACAGCGTGCACTCCTCCTCCGGAGCTTCCATAAGGGCAAACTTAGGGGCCGCTTGGCACCGCCTGTGCCCGGGGAAGGTGCTCATATTCGGCTTCACTGTCACACAGCGTGCACTCCTCCTCCGGAGCTTCCATTTGGGCAAACTTAGGGGCCGCTTGGCACCGTCTGTGCCCGGGGAAGGTGCTCATATTCGGGCCAAGTGTGACACACGCCCGCACTCCTCCTCCGGAGCTTCCATGAGGGTAGACTTAGGGGCCGCTTGGCACCGCCTGTGCCCGGGGAAGGTGCTCATAGTCGGCTTCACTGTCAGGCAGCATGCACTCCTCCTCCGGAGCTTCCATTTGGGCAAACTTAGGGGCCGCTTGGCACCGTCTGTGCCCGGGGAAGGTGCTCATATTCGGGCCAAGTGTGACACACGCCCGCACTCCTCCTCCGGAGCTTCCATTTGGGCAAACTTAGGGGCCGCTTGGCACCGCCTGTGCCCGGGGAAGGTGCTCATATTCGGGCCAAGTGTGACACACGCCCGCACTCCTCCTCCGGAGCTTCCATTTGGGCAAACTTAGGGGCCGCTTGGCACCGCCTGTGCCCGGGGAAGGTGCTCATATTCGGGCCAAGTGT
>NW_028283888.1:17500-25000 GCF_059441095.1 Idiotropiscis lumnitzeri
GCGCCTGCTGCCTTCCTTGGATGTGGTAGCCGTTTCTCAGGCTCCCTCTCCGGAATCGAACCCTGATTCCCCGTTACCCGTTGTCACCATGGTAGGCGCAGAAAGTACCATCGAAAGTTGATAGGGCAGACATTCGAATGAGACGTCGCCGCCGCGGGGGGGCCGGCGATCGGCTCGGGCGTTATCTAGAGTCACCAAAGGGGGGGCCGGGCCGGCGGCACCGCGGAGACCGACAGCCCGCCGGCTGTGAAAGCCGGCGGGCCCGCTGCACCGCGGCAAACCGAACCCGCGTGGGTTTTGGGTCTGATAAATGCGCGCGTCCCCGCGGAGACGGGTCGGCGCTCGTTTGCATGTATTAGCTCTAGAATTGCCACAGTTATCCAAGTAACGGTGGAGCGATCAAAGGAACCATAACTGATTTAATGAGCCATTCGCAGTTTCACTGTATCGGAACCGTGTGTACTTAGACTTGCATGGCTTAATCTTTGAGACAAGCATATGCTACTGGCAGGATCAACCAGGTAGCCCTCGCGTCCGGCGGTCTGTGTTTCTTGCATTGGAACCGGAGCTGAGCGGGGAGCCGGGCGCGGGGACCGGGCGGCGCCCGCGGGAGACGGCCTCCCGCGGGGTTACCCCCGGCGGCACCCCAGCCTCCCTCGTTGTTTTTTCTCTCTCATTTTTTTCGGACGTGGGCTACCGAAATTTCCGTTACCGATTCAGCCCCCGTGCGCGGTGAGGAAGTCGGCTGGGCCTCGGTATGTACTCGGTCCGTAGAGGCCGCGTTACCGCGTGGCGGTCAGTCGCGGGAGGGAGCCGGAGCCGCCCGCACGCCCGCGACCGCAACACGCACTCGGAGGCGGCGTCTTCTGACAGACGCCGGTAGGGTTTGAGAAACATGCTTTTTCGGAAAGGACCGCTCGGCTGACGCGGGCCTGGGCTCCCGCACCCCTCTCGTGGCGGGGCACCCGCGAGCGCGGCGGAACTCCCGTGTAGGGCATCTCTGGGCCCGTGTGGCCGACGGGCACGCGACAGGGTCGTCTCGGTCTCGCGACGAAAGCGGTTTCGCGCTGGTTGGTGCGCTAGAGGTCGATCCGCAGGCCGAAGGAACCGTCCACCCGAACACCCCGGCGCGAGGCCGGGGCCGGCAGGGGCCCTCCGATGGCGGGTCATGCTTGCCAATCGGTCAGTGGTTGGTGTGGTGCAGTACATGTCAGGGTGTGGGTGCGAGATGGGCCGGGAGGACCGCTCCTCCTGCGTCGGACCCCGAGTCATAGGAAGTGCCGTTTTGTCACAACCCCAGGGGTGGGGTGGGTAACGGTAGGGAAGTGCCGGCCAACGCGCAGAGGTCGACCCGCAGGCCGAAGGAACCGTCCACCCGAACACCCCGGCGCGAGGCCGGGGCCGGCGGGGGCCCTCCGATGGCGGGTCATGATTGCCAATCGGTCAGTGGTTATGTGTGTGCTGCGGTGCCGGCCAACGCTCAGAGGTCGACCCGCAGGCCGAAGGAACCGTCCACCCGAACACCCCGGCGCGAGGCCGGGGCCGGCAGGGGCCCTCCGATGGCGGGTCATGATTGCCAATCGGTCAGTGGTTGTGTGTGTGCTGCGGTGCCGGCCAACGCTCAGAGGTCGACCCGCAGGCCGAAGGAACCGTCCACCCGAACACCCCGGCGCGAGGCCGGGGCCGGCAGGGGCCCTCCGATGGCGGGTCATGATTGCCAATCGGTCAGTGGTTATGTGTGTGCTGCGGTGCTGCGGTGCCGGCCAACGCTCAGAGGTCGACCCGCAGGCCGAAGGAACCGTCCACCCGAACACCCCGGCGCGAGGCCGGGGCCGGCAGGGGCCCTCCGATGGCGGGTCATGATTGCCAATCGGTCAGTGGTTGTGTGTGTTGCGGTGGGGCCGGGAGGACCGCTCCTCCTGCGTCGGACCCGGGTCATGGGAAGTGCCGTGTGGCGGTGGTGGGGCCGGGAGGACCGCTCCTCCTGCGTCGGACCCGAGTCATGGGAAGTGCCGTGTGGCGGGGCCGGGAGGACCGCTCCTCCTGCGTCGGACCCGAGTCATAGGAAGTGCCGTGTGGCGGGGCCGGGAGGACCGCTCCTCCTGCGTCGGACCCGAGTCATAGGAAGTGCCGTGTGGTGGGGCCGGGAGGACCGCTCCTCCTGCGTCGGACCCGAGTCATAGGAAGTGCCGTGTTGCGCTGGTGGGGCCGTGCCCGCCAACAGCCTTCAGTGGTCGGATACCACGTTTGCAAGCTCCCCGCTGGAATGGGGACTTAGAAGAAATGAGGGGAAAATTCCCCCGGAGCTCCGTGCCTGAGGGCGGGCTGTGAGCCGCGCCGCGTCCGCCAACAGCCTTCCATGGTCGGACACCATTGTTCGCAAGTTGCCCGCTGGAATGGGCACATAGAAGAAATTTCGAGGATAACATCCACCAGAGCGCCAGGGCGGCCGTTATTGCAGTATGCGTCCGCCTGGCAGCTCTCTTCCGCGGGAACCATTGGGCAATTTCTTTCACGGAGGTGGACATAGAAGAATTTTTGTTTCTAAAAACGTGGTTCCTAAAAATGTGCCCCAGGTGTTTTGGAAAACCCGGGTAAACCTGGGAAGTAGGCAAATGACCCTCTGACTAGGGGGAAAAACGTTTGCCTACTGCAGCGCCCCTAATGCAATTCGGCGGAACTGCAACGCCCCTGGTCGCCTAAACGCTACCCCTGGTCGCCTAAACCTCACCCCTGGTCGCCTAAACCTCACCCCTGGTCGCCTAAAAGTCACCCCTGGTCGCCTAAATTGTCAACCCCTGGTCACCTAAATTGTCAACCCCTGGTCGCCTAAAGGGGACTTAGAAGAAATGAGGGGGCAAATTCCCCCGGAGCTCCGTGCCTGAGGGCGGGCTGTGAGCCGCGCCGCGTCCGCCAACAGCCTTCAGTGGTCGGATACAATGTTTGAAAGGTCCCCGCTGGAAAGGGGACTTAGAAGAAATGAGGCAAATTTCCCCGGAGCTCCGTGCCTGAGGGCGGGCTGTGAGCCGCGCCGCGTCCGCCAACAGCCTTCAGTGGTCGGATACAATGTTTGAAAGGTCCCCGCTGGAAAGGGGACTTAGAAGAAATGAGGCAAATTTCCCCGGAGCTCCGTGCCTGAGTGCGGGCTGTGAGCCGCGCCGCGCCCGCCAACAGCCTTCAGTGGTCGGATACAATGTTTGAAAGTTCCCCGCTGGAAAGGGGACTTAGAAGAAATGAGGCAAATTTCCCCGGAGCTCCGTGCCTGAGGGCGGGCTGTGAGCCGCGCCGCGTCCGCCAACAGCCTTCAGTGGTCGGATACAATGTTTGAAAGGTCCCCGCTGGAAAGGGGACTTAGAAGAAATGAGGCAAATTTCCCCGGAGCTCCGTGCCTGAGGGCGGGCTGTGAGCCGCGCCGCGCCCGCCAACAGCCTTCAGTGGTCGGATACAATGTTTCAAAGTTCCCCGCTGGAAAGGGGACTTAGAAGAAATGAGGCAAATTCACCCGGAGCTCCGTGCCCGAGGGCCGGCTATGAGCCGCGCCGTGCCCGCCAACAGCCTTCCACGGTCGGATACAATGTTTCAAAGTTCCCCGCTGGAAAGGGGACTTAGAAGGAATTTGTCAAATTCACCCGGAGCTCCGTGCCTGAGGGCCGGCTATGAGCCGCGCCGTGCCCGCCAACAGCCTTCCTTTGGTCGGATACAATGTTTCAAAGTTCCCCGCTGGAAAGGGGACTTAGAAGAAATGAGGCAAATTTCACCGGAGCTCCGTGCCTGAGGGCGGGCTGTGAGCCGCGCCGCGCCCGCCAACAGCCTTCCTTTGGTCGGATACAATGTTTGAAAGTTCCCCGCTGGAAAGGGGACTTAGAAGAAATGAGGCAAATTTCCCCGGAGCTCCGTGCCTGATGGCGGGCTGTGAGCCGCGCCGCGCCCGCCAACAGCCTTCAGTGGTCGGATACAATGTTTGAAAGTTCCCCGCTGGAAAGGGGACTTAGAAGAATTGAGTAAAATTCACCCGGAGCTCCGTGCCCGAGGGCCGGCTATGAGCCGCGCCGCGCCCGCCAACAGCCTTCCTTTGGTCGGATACAATGTTTCAAAGTTCCCCGCTGGAAAGGGGACTTAGAAGAAATTTGTGAAAATTCACCCGGAGCTCCGTGCCTGAGGGCCGGCTATGAGCCGCGCCGTGCCCGCCAACAGCCTTCCACGGTCGGATACAATGTTTCAAAGTTCCCCGCTGGAAAGGGGACTTAGAAGAAATTTGTGAAAATTCACCCGGAGCTCCGTGCCCGAGGGCCGGCTATGAGCCCCGCCGTGCCCGCCAACAGCCTTCCACGGTCGGATACAATGTTTCAAAGTTCCCCGCTGGAAAGGGGACTTAGAAGAAATTTGTGAAAATTCACCCGGAGCTCCGTGCCTGAGGGCCGGCTATGAGCCGCGCCGTGCCCGCCAACAGCCTTCCTTTGGTCGGATACAATGTTTCAAAGTTCCCCGCTGGAAAGGGGACTTAGAAGAAATTTGTAAAATTCACCCGGAGCTCCGTGCCCGAGGGCCGGCTATGAGCCCCGCCGTGCCCGCCAACAGCCTTCCACGGTCGGATACAATGTTTCAAAGTTCCCCGCTGGAAAGGGGACTTAGAAGAAATTTGTAAAATTCACCCGGAGCTCCGTGCCTGAGGGCCGGCTATGAGCCGCGCCGTGCCCGCCAACAGCCTTCCACGGTCGGATACAATGTTTCAAAGTTCCCCGCTGGAAAGGGGACTTAGAAGAAATTTGTGAAAATTCACCCGGAGCTCCGTGCCCGAGGGCCGGCTATGAGCCGCGCCGTGCCCGCCAACAGCCTTCCACGGTCGGATACAATGTTTCAAAGTTCCCCGCTGGAAAGGGGACTTAGAAGAAATTTGTGAAAATTCACCCGGAGCTCCGTGCCTGAGGGCCGGCTATGAGCCGCGCCGTGCCCGCCAACAGCCTTCCACGGTCGGATACAATGTTTCAAAGTTCCCCGCTGGAAAGGGGACTTAGAAGAAATTTGTGAAAATTCACCCGGAGCTCCGTGCCTGAGGGCCGGCTATGAGCCGCGCCGTGCCCGCCAACAGCCTTCCACGGTCGGATACAATGTTTCAAAGTTCCCCGCTGGAAAGGGGACTTAGAAGAAATTTGTGAAAATTCACCCGGAGCTCCGTGCCTGAGGGCCGGCTATGAGCCGCGCCGTGCCCGCCAACAGCCTTCCACGGTCGGATACAATGTTTCAAAGTTCCCCGCTGGAAAGGGGACTTAGAAGAAATTTGTAAAATTCACCCGGAGCTCCGTGCCCGAGGGCCGGCTATGAGCCGCGCCGTGCCCGCCAACAGCCTTCCACGGTCGGATACAATGTTTCATAGTTCCCCGCTGGAAAGGGGACTTAGAAGAAATTTGTGAAAATTCACCCGGAGCTCCGTGCCCGAGGGCCGGCTATGAGCCGCGCCGTGCCCGCCAACAGCCTTCCACGGTCGGATACAATGTTTCAAAGTTCCCCGCTGGAAAGGGGACTTAGAAGAAATTAGGCAACTTTCCCCGGAGCTCCATGCCTGAGTGCGGGCTGTTTGCCGCGCCGTGCCCGCCAACAGCCTTCAGTGGTCGGATACAATGTTTCAAAGTTCCCCGCTGGAAAGGGGACTTAGAAGAAATTATGAATATTTTTGTTTCTAAAAACGTGATCCCTGAAAATGTGCCCCAGGTGTTTTGGAAAACCCGGGTAAACCTGGGAAGTAGGCAAATGACCCTCTGACTAGGGGGGAAGAACGTTTGCCTACTGCAGCGCCCCTAATGCAATTCGGCGGAACTGCAACGCCCCTGGTCGCCTAAACGCTACCCCTGGTCGCCTAAAAGCTACCCCTGGTCGCCTAAAAGCTACCCCTGGTCGCCTAAACGCTACCCCTGGTCGCCTAAACGCTACCCCTGGTCGCCTAAACGCTACCCCTGGTCACCTAAACGCTACCCCTGGTCGCCTAAACGCTTCCCCTGGTCACCTAAACGCTACCCCTGGTCGCCTAAACGCTACCCCTGGTCGCCTAACTGACCCCTCGTGTGTGGGGATCAACGTTTGCCTACTAGGGCGTCCTCCGGCGGCCTCTCGGCAGTACTGCAGGCCCATTTTAGCCGAGCCCATTGAAATGAATGGGGGAATTTTATACGTTTTTGCCTTTTTTTTCCCCCCCTCGTTCTTTTTGTATTTATTCATTTATTTCAACTTTTACCGACTCAACCGCCCTCCGGCGTGCCCTCGGCGGTCCCGCAAGCCCAATTCGGCCGAGCCCATTGAAATGAATGGGGGAATTTTATACGTTTTTGCCTTTTTTTCCCCCCCTCGTTCTTTTTGTATTTATTCATTTATTTCAACTTTTACCGACTCAACCGCCCTCCGGCGTGCCCTCGGCGGTCCCGCAAGCCCAATTCGGCCGAGCCCATTGAAATGAATGGGGGAATTTTATACGTTTTTGCCTTTTTTTTTCCCCCCTCGTCCTTTTTGTATTTATTTACTTATTTCAACCTTTACCGACTTAGGGGCCGCTTTGCACCGCCTGTGCCCGGGGAAGGTGCTCCTATTCGGGCCAAGTGTGACACACGCCCGCCCTCCTCCTCCGGAGCTTCCATGAGGGTAGACTTAGGGGCCGCTTGGCACCGCCTGTGCCCGGGGAAGGTGCTCATATTCGGCTTCACTGTCAGGCAGCATGCACTCCTCCTCCGGAGCTTCCATTTGGGCAAACTTAGGGGCCGCTTGGCACCGCCCGTGCCCGGGGAAGGTGCTCCTATTCGGGCCAAGTGTGACACACGCCCGCACTCCTCCTCCGGAGCTTCCATTTGGGCAAACTTAGGGGCCGCTTGGCACCGCCTGTGCCCGGGGAAGGTGCTCATATTCGGCTTCACTGTCACACAGCATGCACTCCTCCTCCGGAGCTTCCATAAGGGCAAACTTAGGGGCCGCTTGGCACCGCCTGTGCCCGGGGAAGGTGCTCATATTCGGCTTCACTGTCACACAGCGTGCACTCCTCCTCCGGAGCTTCCATTTGGGCAAACTTAGGGGCCGCTTGGCACCGTCTGTGCCCGGGGAAGGTGCTCATATTCGGGCCAAGTGTGACACACGCCCGCACTCCTCCTCCGGAGCTTCCATGAGGGTAGACTTAGGGGCCGCTTGGCACCGCCTGTGCCCGGGGAAGGTGCTCATAGTCGGCTTCACTGTCAGGCAGCATGCACTCCTCCTCCGGAGCTTCCATTTGGGCAAACTTAGGGGCCGCTTGGCACCGTCTGTGCCCGGGGAAGGTGCTCATATTCGGGCCAAGTGTGACACACGCCCGCACTCCTCCTCCGGAGCTTCCATTTGGGCAAACTTAGGGGCCGCTTGGCACCGCCTGTGCCCGGGGAAGGTGCTCATATTCGGGCCAAGTGTGACACACGCCCGCACTCCTCCTCCGGAGCTTCCATTTGGGCAAACTTAGGGGCCGCTTGGCACCGCCTGTGCCCGGGGAAG